>NC_057722.1:7703408-7734131 GCF_004010195.1 Chiloscyllium plagiosum | reverse complement strand
GCCCGAAACGTCGATTCTCCTGTTCCCTGGATGCTGCCTGACCTGCTGCGCTTTTCCAGCAACACATTTTCAGCGCTTATCCCTTTCTTGCCCTTTGTAAGGTGACCATTTCTTTGTTTACTGTCAACAATCAAGCCTTCCTTCATCTCATTTAACCCATTCCCTATCTTCTCTCTTTTGTCCTCACTGGTACCTCCAAAACCAAGCCCTTTAGTCAACCTCCTCCCCTCCTCTCCCCCACCTTACAAGTTTAAATCTATCCCTACTACACCATTTACTCTCTCAGACTGGAGTTTCTGCTCAAGTAAAGCCCATCTCTTCTGAACAGTTTTTTCCTTTCTTTTTCCAAAAGTGATCCCAACATCCCAAAAATCTAAAGCCCTTCCTCCTACATCATCCCTCAAGCCACACATTTATCTCCCTGATGTGCCTTTGCCTAAATGGTGAGGCTCATGGCATAGATAATATTTCTGAAATTATTACCCGGGAGGCCCCATGTTGCAACCTGCTCCCTAACTCATGAAACTGATCCTGCAAGACCTTCAAACTATCCCACCCTATGACATTGGTTCCCATATAAACCATAACCACTATCACAGCCCTTCTGCTGCTGAAACACTCATCTATGCCCTTGTCATTTCTGGACTTGAACACTGTAAAACACTCCTGGCCTATCTCTCACATTCTACGCTCCATAAACTTGAGGTCATCCAAAACTCTGCTGTCCTGGTCTTGACTCACAGAGAGTGCCATTCCCTTATCACCCCTGTTATTGCTGAGCGACTTCGAATCAAGTAACATCTTGATTTGAAAATTCCCACCCCTATAAACAAATCCCTCCACCACCTTGCTCCTCCATTATCTCTGGGAATCTCGTCCAGCTCCATAATTCCCAAACTATCTGTGCCCCTCTAACTCTGGCCTCTTTGACCAAGGTTTTGTCATCTGATCTAACATCCCCTTTGCGGCTCCCAGTCAAAATTTGTTCTATAATGCTATCAAGAAATATCTTTAGATGTTTCATTCTATTAAAGGTGACATACACATACAAGTTGTAGTAGCAGTAAAGGATGTGTACCATCTTTACCCAATCAGGCCTGTTGGTAACTATAGATGCTCAGAATGTGTGTTGACTTCTACCTCGACTGCAAATGGCATCAGCCATTCTGCCATATTTAACTGCCATGATGAAGTGCATTGAAAATAAAGCTTGGATACTGATCTTTGCGTTGGATTGTGGCATAACAAAGACCAGGATTGCAATGTCTTCCTCACTAACATCTGGGAACCTGAGTAGCAACCCTGTTGGGTCATACTCAATGAATCTTAGTTTTCAGGAAATATCCCAAACACCTCCATCACACCATGCCTGGGCATGTCCTGACCGTCAGACAGACTGGTGCCACAGTGGTATTCGTTAGGGAGGATATCACCCAAGGAGTTCTCAACATTGACTCCATATCCCAAGTCCTGTGTCAGCAGGTCAAACTTGGGTAAAACAACATGCTGCTGATAACCATCTAGTTCCCTCCCTCAGCTGATGAACCAACACTTCTTTTGCTGAAAAAGTACATCAGATAGCCAATTTGCAAACTATAGAACATGTAAGTGTCAATATGTACTCAAGTGAGGCCCTATATCTTGAATTCAAGGAAGTTAAATAAAACTCTTACCACCTAAATTGGATGTTAGATAATAAGTTTATGTCAGGTTTAAACAGAATTGCAAACATTTAGTTTAAAGCTTAAATTCAAAAGACTAGGACAAAAACAATGGGATATTTTTCATTCAATACACCAGTGTTTAAAAAAAAAGTGTGACAGTGTTTTATATAGATCTACACGTTACAAACTGCTCTCTGTCTAGCAAGCCATTGAGTTGTAACAATTGCTACAAAATCTGAAAAAGAGATTAGGCAGGATAGACCACTTGGCATTGACCTAGGCATGAAAATGACAATGGCAATAACACCCCTGTCAACCTTGCAATGTCCTCCTGACTAACGTCTGGGGACTAGTGCCAAAATTGGGATAGCTGTCTCACAGTTTAGTTGAGCACAGCCTGACATATTCACCCGCATTTAATAATACCTGGCATATAGGAACATGCTTGTGGTTGTTGGAGATCCATTATTTCAGTTCCAGGGCATCTCTACAAGATTTCTTTAGGGTAGTCTCCTTCAGTCCATCAAAAGCTCATTCAACAATGGTTGCAAAATATTTGGCACCATTTGCAATTTCCCAAGTATGAAAGCAGTCTATGTTCCAATGCAGAAAGACCTGGACGCTGTCCAGGCTTGAGCTGACAAATGGCAAGTAACACTTGTCCCTCACTAATGCTAGGCAATGACCATCTCCAATAAGAGACAACGTAACCACATGATGCTCAATAGCATGACCAGCACTGAACTCTCCATATCAACATATTGAGGGTTGCCAAAGACCAGAAACTGAAGTGGACTACCAATATAAATATAATGGCAACTATTATGATATGGTGTAAACCCCTCTGCTAATTTAAACCTGACTCACAGAGAAGCTCATCTTACCCTATAATCTGTTAAATTTCGAGAGGCAAAGAACTATCCCAGAGGTCACTATTTAAAGTAAAAAATTAACAATTTTATTCTTTAAGTCCAACAGAGAATATTAAAACCAACAACTATTTACAACTCCTTTCTCTTAAACCTATCTTTTACCTCCCACTCGACAATACTGGCCTGATAATATCCCTGATTAAGATTTACAATAGAAAAAAATCACGTTTCAAAACCAGTCAGCTTTATCCATTCTCCTTTGTAGCTTTTCCTGTGTAGATTTTTGTCTAGGTTCGCTTCGATTTTCTGCTGCACAAGCTTCTTACAGACAGATACCTTTCAGAGAGCTCTTCAGCTAGACATCTCTATGTGTGAATCTCCTTGGCAGTTCACCCCTCACCCTCAACTCCAACTGTTCAAAATGTCCAGTTTTATACCTCAAAATATCAGATCATTTCATTGGTTTGATGTCATCCCAAACAGTAAAATTCAAATTCGATTGGGTTTTGGTATCTGGGGCATAATTTAAATGGATTGGCCGAATTTGAATTTGTTTTTGTTCCATAGCAATACACCTCCAGCTATTTGTTTCAACCAAGTGTTAGATTTTTACTTTGTTCAGGGCTCACAATGCTTTCAGTCAGTCCTTGCTAGCTTTTCAAATTTCTTGAAGGTACAGCACACACCTACACCTTCATAACACTACAGAAGCAGGTAAGAGGTTAGGATTAATGCTGTAAGTAACTCACCTCCTGACTCCCCAAAACCTGTCCATCATCTACAAGGCACAAGACAGAAATAGTCCCCACCTGCCTGGATGAGTGAAGCTCTAACAGTTGGAGCAGTGTGTACTATCTACAAGATGCACTGCAGAGATCTGCCAAGGATCCTCAGACAGCACCTTCCAAACCTATGACCATCTAGAGCACATGGGAACACTATGGCTTGCAAGTTTTGCTCCAAGCCACTCACCATCCTGACTTGGAAAAATATCACTTTTCATCACAGTCACTGTGCCAAAATCTTGGAACTCCCTCCCCAATAGCATTGTGGGTGCACCCACAGCACATGACTAAGGCAACTCACCACCACCTTCTCAAGAAAAAGCTAGGACAGGCAATAAATTCTGGCCCAGCTGGCAATGCCCACATCCCACAAGTGAATTTTTAAAAATGCCAAATCATATTATCTTAATTATACAGGAAATGTAATGCAAAGCAGTTGTAACCACAGGCATCTGTACAGTTCACGTAACCTTTTATCCTCTACTTTCAACCAATGATCTGACCTATTCTCATGTGTTCACATGCTTCAGCCGCTAACTCTGGTTGCTCATTTCACAGCCTCACAGGATGGCATAGAAGTTTCCCTGGAAATTTCTTTCTTTCAATCGTATATCTACATCTCCTTGCTTTGGACCCTTCCACTCAATGCTGAATTTCTGAGCAGCCGGAAAAATGAATATAATGAGAAAGGTTCTACAGAGCAAAGGCTCAAAGCAACACTGGGGACAGAACATTGAGGAAAAGGGACAGGAAGAAGTCAGTTAGTCCTCAAGGCTCTCTGCCATTCAATAAGATCATGGTTGTTCTGCAACCCAACTGCAGTGAGGACTGCAGATGCCGAAGATCAGAGTCGAGAGTGTGATGCTGGAAAAGCACAGCAGGTCAGGCAACATCTGAGGAGCAGGAGAATCAACTTCCTCATAAAGTGCTTATACCCGAAACATCGATAATTCCTGATGAAGGGCTTATGCCCAATATTTGATTCTCCTGCTCCTCGGATGCTGCCTGACCTGCTGTGCTTTTCCAGCGCCACACTCTCAAACCTAACTCCATCGACTTGCCTTGGCCCTTAATCTTTTCATACCTTTACCTCGCAAAAGACTATCAAACTTAGTTTTAAAATAAACAACTCACCCAAAAGGTATTTACAAAGCAATTTCTTATTTCACTTCTGAAAGGTTTGGAGCTAATTTGTGTCCATGGTGCTTATTCTTAGACTGTCCAACTGGTTGAAATAATTCATCTTTATCTATCCTAGCTGTTTACACCAGAATGGTCCCTGAGGAAAAATTGTAAATTTATTTTGAAGGATTCCCTATAGCCCGGGAAGAGTTGGACTGCTTTGGTCAGATTTCCAGCCCAACATCATTGTAGCCAAGCTCCTTCTCACTTCTAACTGCAGAAAAGCCCTGACTAAGTGCATGATGGTGTCCATGGGTTCCCAAACTGGTCATCAGATGGGAACAGAAATCCTGCCAACAGGACTGGTAGGGCCTTCATAACACAGATGATCATTGTCCTCTGCTTGACCCCTGCCCAGTAAAAGCTAAAAAAAAGACAAAACAAAAAGCAACGGTGTTCGTAAGAAACAATAATGGAGGAAAGGTTTTAATAAAGCAAGAATAGTCTACAGAAATGTAGTGTGGACTGAAGGAAATATCAATTGATGAAGTCCAGTAGAAAAGAGGACAAACTGGAAAACTTGCATTAAAAAAGATGAAGGTCATGCATAAGATGCATAAGGGCATAACAAATGTACAAAGCACACTTTCTGGGGCATCATACATTGGCCCAAAATAAATCAGATGTTGTGAACGTAGTAATGACATAGGACAACTGAAATCTTATTCAGAATATCATCAATCACACAGAGCAGAAAATAACCTCTGATATGTTCATGAAGCAGAGGAAAGAAAATGGTAATGCCACAGATCTAGTCCAGGACCCAGGCTAATGGGTACATAAGAGTTGGTGGAATTTAAATGTAACTAATAAATCTGAAATATGAAGTTTGTTTCAGTGATGGTGACCATGAGAATCCTGACCTGATCTGGCCTACATGTGCTTCCAGACTCACAGCAATGTTATTGACTTCTAACTGCCCTCTGAAGTGGCCTGGCAAGCCACTCAGATTCAGGGCAGTTAGGCTTGACCAATAAATATCTTGCAAACATTACAGAAAGAATGAGAAATTGGTACTTAGTGAGCAGTTGACCCTGTAAACGGAAATTGAACGGAGTTGAGAGTGACATCTGAATGACTAGCCAACAATGCGTGTGAAATGCGAGTTCTAGGATCATAGTTGAAGAGTGACTGTTTGGGGCAAAGTAATTGCATAAGGGAACTGCGGCAAGAGTCAACTCAAGAAAGGTCTGTGTGTTGTGCTGTATTACTTTGTACAACAACAGCTTTCAATTATATAGCACCTTTAATATAGTAAAGCATCCCAACATGCTTGGTAAAAACAATGACTGCAGACGCTGGAAACCAGAGTCTAGATTAGAGTGGTGCTGGAAAAGCACAGCAGTTCAAGTACTGCTCCTCGGATGCTACCTGAACTGCTGTGCTTTTCCAGCACCACTCTAATCCCAACATGCTTCCCAGGAGTATTACCAGGTACTGTAAAGTCATGATTATGTTGTTGGATTAGCAGTCAAGAAACCTGAACCAATGATCTTTGAGTTGGACTGATGAGACATGACTTCAAGTCCTTCCACTGCAGCCAGCAAATTTAAATTTTGTTGACAAAATACATCTAGAGTGAGAAGTTAGTATTAGTAATAGTGACTATGAAACTGCTGGATTGGTGTAAAATCCAAATGGTTTCCTTATGTTCTTTGTTGAAGAAAACATGCTGTTTTTAGAATCTGACCTAGAAGTGACCTCAGATGCAGGCTGACTCTTAACTCCCCTCTATGGTCTAACAAGCCTTTGAGCTGCATTAAAACTGTCATGATGGACTACAGCAGTTCAACATGATAGCTCAATATCATTTTTTTCAAGGGCAAATAGGGATGCATGATAATCATTCACTTTGCTAGTGATACCCGCATCCTATGAATCATTCTTTTAAAAATTGAAACTGAGTCATGTAAGAAGATGAAAGATCGGATCAGCAAAAAACTTGGACAATGAGGCACCCTTTAATCAACTTCTGAGAGGAGGAACAAAAGGCTAATATAGGGAATTCCAGAGTTTACAGGAAAGTGCAAGACAGTAAAACTGGTCAAATTGGTGAAGAGACACGCTGGTCCAACTCATCCTGTATACCGAAAAGAGCGGTCCAGTGTAACTAACATGTTCATTTCCAAGTATTACTGCCTTTTATTGTTTTGTTATTCCTCTAGGAGGTGCTAGCACCAATGAGGGGGGAGTCAAAATCAGCTATCCACAATGGGCCAGAGTGGGACAGTTGGGAAGAGTTCTTTCTGTGGTTTGCAGGGCTAGAGCTGGCTATAGAGACAGGAAGAGCCCAGAAAGGTGAGGTGAGTTGCTTTGCAAAGTTAGTTTCTTCTGGGAAGTGGTCAAATTTGTTGTTGCTGTAAGAACGGGAGAGATCAATGAATCAAAGTAGTGCCTTTTATCTATTTAAAGTGGAAAGAACAATACTTGCAGGGAAACCATCTGAGAAACATCTTGCTATTCATCACTGAAACTTAGATGTGTGTGTAACACTCTGAAGCTATTTCTGATTCAGTCATGGGTCTGAGCATTGTTCTGCCACCTCTTGTCCTCTTGGGCACTCCAGTAATTCAGTGCCAATGAAACTACATCTTGGAATCTGATTGTAAAATGACAGTATGATGAGGAAGAGAAAATGGTTTTGAGGTGGCTTAGAATGACTGATACAATGGTTAAAATCTCCATTTCCATTTCTCACCAACTTCCTCGAGGCCTTCTTCCCCCAATGCTGTGTATAATTAGCAATAGCCTCTCTGACATATACTCCACTCCTCACCGTCCCCTCCCGCCATCATTTTGGTGCCAATTTCTTTTCTCAGTCATAAGTTTGAAAAAGCTGGAGAGAACTCTCCTCCATGTTAAAGGACCTCTTTCTCATTTAGCTCCTACTGCAGCTGGCTGTTCTACCAAAGATGGAAGGATGCTGATTTGGTCTTCTAACTTTACAGTTCGCAACGCAAACCTAATTGGATGGCAAACCCATCTCCAGCAAGCTCAGGGGATGTCCCCTATAAAATTGCCGAATGAGTGAACTTTCCCTGCGGGAATGATTTTGCATCCCCTTCTGCAGGGATGTTCTAGCCCAGAGTATTACTTATAACTGAACGCAACACAAAACCAAACTATTTAGTTCAATGAGTAGATGTTGGTGTTTATGCTCCCCATGAACCTCCACCTGACTTCTCTTCAACTAATCTTAATAACTCCTCCTAGTCGTTTCTCCTTCATGTGCCTTGCTAGCCTCCCCATAAATCTTTATGCACATCAATACCATTTTGCTCAATCCTACCACATGATGTTACATCCCACATTCTCTGATTTAAAACAAGCTTCTCTTCCATTCTTGATTTGGAGTGTTAACGACAATTATATACTGCTGGGTTCTAATTTTGCATTCCATACCAATGCAAGTATCTTCTCCACAATCACACTGGACACATCTTCTATGAGTTTGAAGACCACTAACATGTTACCCCTCTGTCCATTGTTTTCAGGAGAAAGACCTCCACCTTAAACTAGTAGACCTGTGCCTCACAACCCACTTCACCTTCAACCATAAGATCTACAATGGGACACCTATTTGATCACCAATATCAGGACTCTTAGCAGAAGCAGTTGTGCAGATATTAGAATGAACAGCCCTTCCCACGATGCAGCCCAAGCTTTAGGACCGCTATGTGGATGACACCTTCATCATCACGAATGCAACAAATTAGAAGAAACCTATAAACACATAAACAACATCCTTACCGGAATAAGGTCCACCAAACAGGGAGAGAACAACAACTCTCTAGACGTCAGAGTAGAATGAAATGTCAATGGAGACCTGCAGACTAGTTTCTACATCAAAGCCACACACACTGACCCAATACTCAACTACAGGAGCAATCACTCCAACACCCACAAACACAGCTGCATCAGGACATTATTTAAACAGGCCACAACACACTGTAGCATCCAGGAAATAAGTGAAGCCGAGGAAAAACACCTATACAACATATTCAGGAACAACAGGTACCTGATAAGCACCGTCCGCTAATTCCTGTACAACACACCTAAACAGGAAGACACAACACACCCAAAAACTCTAGCCACCTTGCTGTACATTAAAGACATCGCGAAGATGACAACCAGACTACTCCGGCCCCTAGGCATTGTGGTAGCCCATAAACCTACCACCACACTGAAACAAGCTTCTGATGAATTTAAAGAACTGCATACCCACAGCCAGAAGAATGAACATGATATACAAAAAACCTTGCAAAGACTGCAACAAACGTTATATTGGACATACAGACAGGAAGCTAGCCACCAGGTGACATGAGCATCAACTAGCTACCAAAAGACATGAGCTGAAAATGTGTTGCTGGAAAAGCGCAGCAGGTCAGGCAGCATCCAGGGAACAGGAGAATCGGCGTTTCGGGCATAAGCCCTTCTTCAGGAAGGGCTTATGCCCGAAACATCGATTCTCCTGTTCCCTGGATGCTACCTGACCTGCTGCGCTTTTCCAGCAACACATTTTAAGCTCTGATCACCAGCATCTGCAGACCTCATTTACTCCTACCAAAAGACATGACCAACTATCACTGGTATCCATACACCCAGATGAAGAGGGACTCCAGTTCGACTGGGACAACAAATCCATCCTGGGACAGGCTAAACAACGACATGCTTGGGAATTCCTAGAGGCCTCGTATTCAAACCTGAACTCCATAAACAAACGTATGAATTTGGACCCCATTTACAACCTTTCAGAAACAGAACCGGAAGTGATGCCAGCCACCACAACAGACCAAGACATAGAAATATCAAGAGGGACTGATGATGTTACCGAGCACGGTGAGGGAAATGCCTAGGGGCCGGAGTAGTCTGGTTGTCACACATGCATACACACACATACACACACATATACATACACACATACACACACATACACACACACACATACACACATACACACACACATATATACACACACGCACAAACACACACCACAAATACACACACACACTAACAAATGCTGAGTCAGAGTTAGATGCAAGAAATGTAATCCAAACTGTGCCCACAAATCTTTCTCTTGCTCCCAAGAGACTGCTCTGCTGATGCCTCTGCCTTTTTTGAATGGCTGGCATTTCTCTCCTTTCCCTGCACCTCTAACCAGCTTCTTGTTGAAGGCTGGCTTTTGGAAAGCTGAGCTTGCTGCTCCCATGGCTATTGCAATTTCTCACTTGTTCACTGCCTGTCTGTACTTTCTTAAAGCAGTAATGCTCTTAAACTGATAAATTCACCTTTCGCCAAAAGACATTTTTCTTCTGGTGCTTGCAGAATTTTCTCCTTGTGGTCAGGGTCTTGGCATGGCATTCACATCAACATTGCTGCTCCCATGCTGTCTTCATTGCTACAGCTGGCACCTCATGCTATCTGGCATCTCATGTTCTCTGCCAGTATGTGACAGATTAAATTTGCATTAGTTCTCTGCCAACAATCCTCTTTAGTAATGATATGTATTGGTCCAATTGATCATGTATTCACAAAAATGAAGCTCAGTATGACTTACACATTAATTTCCAAGTATTAATTTACTGATTACTGTTTTACTGATTTTTCCCTCCAGTGGTCAGTGGTAGAGGATGGTGTGTACAAGTAGAAGGGACACACAGTTTGATTCACAAGATGGTTTATTGCGTGACTGCAAAAAGTACAACTACATTAATAATTAGACACAACTTCTGAGGACTCTTGGGAACTGTACAGAGCAAATCCGGTCTCTACAAAAGCTGGTCTAGAACTTCCCACCTCCACCTATAGAAGATAGTGAACACCATCGGAGCAGGTGAAACAAACGTGGCTTCAACATTAACTCTTAAAGAATGATAACCTCGCACAACAGTCTCAAAGTTCTTATCTTGTGGAATCAGAAGTAATCTATTGATTGGCTAGAGTCTGGATTAGAGTGGTGCTGGAAAAGCACAGCAGGTCAGGCAGCATCCGAGGAGCAGGAAGATCGATGCATCGGGCAAAAGCCCTTCATCAGGAATGAGTTGGCTAACAGAGTGGTTGGGAGAAGGAAATCAGAGAGCTAGGATTGGGTGGGATGTGACTAGTAATGTTGGCAGCCAAAGCGAAAGGAAAGCTGGGATTTTGCTTTAAGGAGGCTGGAATCCAAAAGGGTGGAAATTATGTTCCAGCTGCAAAGAACTCAGATTATTCTCGGCTCTGTACAATAGGAAAAATGCTGGCTTTTGCAAGGACGCTGTGCAAATTCACACATACAGGGGGCAAAAGGCCTCAGGATATAAGGACATGAGAACCAGGAGCAAGCCCTTCAAAGCCTGCTCTACTCTTCAATATCAGCATGGTTGATCTCATTCTGGCCTCAATTCCACTTGCCTGCCTGCTCCCCTAAGCTATGAAGATGTGGGCCTACCCACCCAGAACTTAATTCTGGGGAAGTTATGAAAGCAAGAGGGTTTGGACATACATTCACTCTGCCAAATTTGGTAGCTTTCCAATCTCCAGACTAGTCACCTCTGGGAGCAGAAGATTCAGCCCACTGGCTGAGGGGTGGAAGTTGACTAGGACGCTTGGGCAGAAGCCCTGTTCTTCTTCAAATAGTCTTATGGGATCAAATACAACTACCTGAAAGTACGAGTTCTGTGTGAGAGGTAAACACCTCTGATATTGTTGTACCTCTCCAGCACTGCACTGAAATGCAGATGTGGATCATGTGCTCAAGACGTCAAAAAGGGGCATGAACCCAGACTGAGCTGAACAGGAGAAAGGAGTACATCCAAATCAAGGAGGCAAAGTGTTTTTTTTTGTTTGTGAAATGGAGAATTTGTTTGGAAGGAGTGTCAATTATTAGACCAGCTTACCTGGTTTTCAATCTTTTAGTTTCTAATCTGATACCAAAACAGGACAAAACGATGGGACTGACAGTGTCTCCCAAACAGTGCTCGCACAATTATCTGCAGCGCCTTGTATGCATCATCCAGCTGATCTGCGTATTTATTTGGAACATTCTTGCTTTGCTTTTCAAATTCAAAGGAGTTTATCTCTGACAGAGGCTGTCATAGGACACAAAATGTAGCATTCTTTTCTTTACCTGCCAGAGATTGGACGTGAAGAGGGAGCCAGATAAGGCCGCAAGACGTGTTGCAGTGCGAAAATGCAAGTTTATCAGCTTATCCTGCTGATAGGCACTTTGCCTACAGTGATCTTTTAAGGTATGAAAGCTGTGGGCTAATGTATAGGGGAATCAGATAATTCTTTCATTGCTGATGAGCACTCTTCTGTTTTATGTTTTTCACATTGCTCTGTAGCAGGGGTATTTTCCTTTGGATTTTGTTTTGTCACCATTTTCTCCCTGTCCACATTTTCCCAAATCAGCAACAGCTGCCACAACATGAATTTGTGTAGCACCTTGATCTCAGTAAGACATCCCAAGGCCAGCAATCAACATTTACTTTGTTCTGAGTTGCTTTCCTTCCACTGACAGGGGATGCAAGCTGATGCTTGATATTTATAGATTCATAGAGTCACACAGATGTGCATCATGGAAACAGACCCTTCCGTCCAACTTGTCCATGCCGACTAGACATCCCAACCCAACCTAGTCCCACCTGCCAGCACCCGGCCCATATCCCTCTAAACCCTTCCTGTTCATACACCCATCCAGAAGCTTTTTAAACGTTGCAATTGTACCAACCACCACCACTTCCTCTGGCAGCTCATTCTATACATGCACCATTCTCTGCATGAAAAAGTTGCCCATTCGGTCTCTTTTATATACTTCCCCTCTCACCCTAAACCTATGCCCTCTAGTTCTGGACTCCCCCACACCAGGGAAAAGACTTTGTCTATTTATCCTATCCACACCCCTCATTATTTTATAAACCCCTATAAGATTACCCTCAGCCTCTGACGCTCCAGAGAAAACAGCCCCAGCCTGTTCAACTTCTCCCTACAGTTCAAATCCTCCAACCCTGGCAACATCCTTATAAATCTTTTCTGAACCTTTTCAAGTTTCATAACATCTTTCCGATAGGAAGAACAGAATTGCACGCAGTATTCTAAAAGTGGCCTAACCAATGTCCTGTATAGCCACAACATGACCTCCCAACTCCTGTACTCAATATTTTGGCCAAGAAAGGAAAGCATACCAAATGCCTTCTTCACTATCCTATCTACCTGCAACTCTACTTTCAAGGAGCTATGAACCTGCACTCCAAGGTCTCTTTGTTCAGCAACACTCCCTAGGACCTTACCATTAAGTGTATAAGTCCTGCTAAAATTGCTTTCCCAAAATGCAGCACCTCACATTTATCTAAATTAAACTCCATCTGCTACTTCTCAACCCATTGGCCCATTTGATCAAGATCCATTGTAATCTGAGGTAACCTTCTTCGCTGAACATTACACCTCCAATTTTGGTGTCATCTGCAAACTTACTAACTATACCTCTTAAGCTTGCTTCCAAATCATTTATATAAATGATGAAAAGTAGTGGACCCAGCACCAATCTTTGTGACACTCCACTGGTCACAGGCCTCCAGTCTGAAAAACAACCCTCCACCACCACCATCTGTCTTCTACCTTTGAGCCAGTTCTGTATCCAAATGGCTAGTTCTCCCTGTATTCCATGAGATCTAACCTTGCTAACCAATCTCCTATGGGGAATTTTTTCTCCTGCCCCATGCAACAGTCAAACCACTGGTGCCTGCAGCCTTGCTTGATATTAGGAAGGCAGGGGGCTGAGGAGAGGGTAGTGGAGTTGGGGCTTGGTGGGCAAGCAGCTTTACCAGGGCGGGGAGGAAAATTGGAGATTGAATCCACCGCTGAGAATTCAATCTATTAACAGACTCAGTTACAGCCCGAAAGACACAAAGACAGGTGAAGGGGCACATAATGTTGAGGAGAGAGGAAGGTTGCAGAAGGACTTGGGCAGGCCAGGAGAGTGAACAAAGAAGACGCAGATGAAATATAATGTGGGAAAGGGTGAAGTTATGCACTTTGGTAGGAAGAATAGAGGAGTAGACTAATTTCTAAAAGATGAAAACTTCAGACATCTGAAGTTAGGAGTCCTAGTTCAGGATTCCCTTAAAGGTATCATGCAGGTTCACTTGGCAGTTAGGAAGGCCAATGCAACGTTAGCATTCACTTCAAGAGGGCTAGAATACAAGAGCAAGGATGTACTGCTGAGGCTGTAGGAAGCCTGGTCAGACCGCATTTGGAATATTTTGAGCAGTTTTGAGGTCTGTATGTAACAATGGATGTGGTGGTATTGGAGGGAGTCCAGAGGAGGTTTACACGAATGATCCCATGGGTTGAAGAGTTTGTCACATGAGGCGTGATTGAGGACTCTGTGTCTGTACTCAATGGAGTTTAGAAGGATGAGGACTGGATCTGATTGAAACTTATGGAATATTGAGAGGCCTGGATAGAATGGACGTAGAGAACATGTTTCCACTAGTAGGAGAGAGACTTGGACCCGAGAGCACAACCTCGAAGTAAAGGGACGACCCTTTAGAAATGGGATGAGGAGGAATTTCTTTTGCATTGACAGGATCAGTGGGCAAGGGGTGGAAAGCAAAGGGGTGGAGGCAAGTTGTAGGACCTGAAGCATAGCGATGCCATCATTTTTATTCACTGTCATGATGTGAATGCCATTGACAGGCCCTTTAGAAGGTAGTCATGATGCACCTTCTTCTTGAGGCACTGCAGTATGTCTGAGCGAAAACATTCCTCCCAGTGCTGTTAGGGAGAGAATTGACCATGTGTTGATGAAGGAGCAGCCAAGGCAGTTTGAGTACTTGGAGGTGATGCTGTTCACCATCTCTTCTGAGTGGAGAAGGTCACAGGAGAACTAGGAGCAGGAGGTGGTAATCCAGCCTCTCGAACATGCTCCACCATTTCATACAATCATGGCTAATCTCATCTCAGCCTCAACTCCACTTCCCAGCCGGTTGCCCATAACACTTCAACCCATTATTAATTAAACATCTGTCTTATCTCCTCCTTAAAGTTACTCACTATCCCACTATCTAACATTTTCTGGGGGAGTGAATTCCACAGATTTATGACCCTTTGAGAGAAGTAATTTCTCTTCTTCTCAGTTTTAAACCTGCTACCCCTTATCGTAAAACTATGACCTCTCATTCTAGATTGCCTGACATGAGGAAACATCCTTTCTATGTCCACTTGGTCAATCTCCTTTTAGCATCTTATATCCCTCAAGTAGATCTCATCTCATTCTTCTAATCTCCAGAGAATATAGGCCTATACTGTTCAATCTCTCTCCATAAAACTAATCCCCTCACGGTGTCATACAGCACGGAAACAGATCCTTCAGCCCAACTCATCCATGCCAACCAAGTTTCCCAAACTAAACTAGTCCCATTTCCCTGCATTTGGCCCATATCCCTCTAAATCTTTCCTGTTTGTGTCTAAATATCTTTTAATAATTGCCGCAGGAATCAATCTCATGATCATCCTCTGAACTGTTGATGCAGCTACATCCCCCTCAACCAAGGGGGCCAAAACTGTACACATTACACCAGGAACATGCTGTCAAAGAAGGCCTTGATTCCCTTCTGCGTATTCATCTTTCTTCGTTTATCACCAGGATAAAAAGACTGTCAGGCTGACAACACGCACCCCTTTAAAAATGTGAACAATTGTAGTGAAATTTAAATAAAGACCCTATGTGCCTGAGAAAGCTTGGGGCACACTCTAGGATATGCACGAAAAAATCCTCGAGTAGTATTATCTGCTGAAATGAATGTTAATTTAAACAAAGCCCTTGTGATAGCCATGTGTGTCCTGAGGCTGTAACTGAAGAAAATGACCCTTGTACAAGAACATTGTTGTAATAATTGATGTACCAATTCTAGTCCGCTGGGAACAAGATCCATTCAGACCTTACAACCACAAGCAGCAAAACTGTTAAAAATAAAAACTGCAAGTCCAAAGTAATGAGTGTGCCCATTCGAATTCCTTTCAGATCGCTCCCCTTTCCAGTTTATTTTTCACTTGTCCTCTGAAGGGGTTGATTCTTGCCAGGGTTTTAGAGCCACCCAAAACTGGGAGGCATTCTCCACCTAAAAGCACCAAAGGCAAAATGTCAACAAAGCCTTTACCCCCTCAAGGGCACCTCAGCTCAACATGAGCAATCTCCAGTCTCAATGACATTTGTGTCTCCATTGCCCATGTAACTGAAGAAATACAACAATGCTTCCTCATGACTTACAAACTTGACAGTGCACCTACCGCCATTCTCAGTTGTGCTTCTCCATCCACTCAAAGTGGGGGGGCCAAGAAAACTCTTAGGCCTGGATTTTCACATCTGAGCCAAGTAATGAGAGCCAGGAAGTCTTTGCACCCACCTTGCGAGGCATCTGATTGACGGTGGTAAAATAGGAACATGGAAAATAGGTACTGGAGTAGGCCATTCAGCTCTTTGACCCATCCCGCTTTGTCTCCATACCCTTTGGTCCCTTTAGCCGTGAGAGCCACGTCCATCTCCCTCTTGAATATCTCTAATGAACTGGCCCCATCAGCTTTTTGTGGGAGAGAATTCCAACGGCTCACAACTCTGAGTGAAGAAATCCTTCCTTATCTCAGTCCTGAATGGCTTAACCCTCATTCTTAGAGTGTGACCCCGAGTTCTGGAATTCCCCAACATCAGGAACATTCTTCCTGTATCTAGCCTGTACAGTCCCATCAGGATTTTATATGTTTCTATGAACTTCCCCCCTAATTCTTCTGAATTCCATTGAGTATATGCCCAGTCTTTCTTTGTTTGTTAGTCCTGCCATCCCGGGAATCAATCTGGTGAACTGATATTAGGGGGAACGGAATGAAGGAATGTTCACCATTCCTGGACAGAGATTGGAAGTGCTCTCTGAAAGACTGCTCTCAGCTGAGATGAACTGTTTAACAGTTCACTGGGGCTTCACCTTAGTTATTCTGTTAAATATTAGACCCTCCAGCCCTCACTGCTCATATCTCTTCGACGCCCTTTACCTGCTTCATCAATGCCAATTCATTTCAACCACACCCATCAATGCCAATGCCCCCTCATAACCTCTGTGCCAACACATGCACTCATCCTTCAAATAACTTCTTATGGCCCTGATGCCCAGTTAATTCCAATTTGTGTCAACCCATTCACCATTATTATCTTTACACTCTCCATGCCAATGCATCCTTTACCCAACATGGACAAACATCACAAGCAAGTGCTTAATTCCTTATAATAGTCATCGAGTCATACTGCATGGAAACAGACTCTTCAGTCCACCTCATCCATGCTGACCAGGTTTCCCAAATTAAACTAGTCCCAGTTGCCTGCATTTGGCCCAAATCCCTCTAAATCTTTCCTATTCATGTACCTATCCAAATGACTTTTAAAAGTTGTAACTACACCTGCATTGAAGATTTCCTCTGGCAGTTCATTCCATACATGCACCATCCTCTGCCTGAAAATGGTTACCCCTCAGGTCCCTTTTAAATCTTTCTCCCTTCACCTTAAAAACATGCCCCCTCGTTTTGAACCACCCTACCCTATGGAAAAGACTTTTGCTATTCACTTTATCCATGTCCCTGATGATTTACTAACCTCTATAAGGTCACCTCTCAGCCTCCTACACTCCAGAAAAAGAAGCCCTACCCTATTTGACCTTTCCTTATAACTCAAATCTTCCATTCCCATTAATATCCTTTTAAATCTTCTCTATACACTTTCCAATTTAATAATATCCTTCCAAAAGCAGGCAATCAGAACTGGACACAATACCCCAAAACTGGCCTCACCAATATCCAGTAGAGCTGCAACATGACATCCCATCTCCTGTACTCAATGCTCTGACCAATGAAGGTAAATGTGCCAAACACCTTTTTTGCCACCAAGTCTAAGAATGACCTCACTTTGAAGGAACTATGTATCTGAACCCCTAGGTCTCTCTGTTCGACAACATTTCACAAGGCCCTATCATTAACTGTATAAGTTCTGCCCTGTTTTGTCTTGCCAAAATGAAACACCTCACATTTATCTAAATTAAATGCCATCTGCCACTCCTCAGCCCATTGGCCCAATTAATCAAGATCCCGTTTCAGTCTTAGATAACCTTCTTCACTTTAAAAACTGAGTAGAATTCATAATTTTACATTAAAAACATCTAATCTTTTAATAACTTACTTGCACTGTCAATGAAATTGTGAATCTAGACCCATCTACTAAGATAATAATGGGTTATGGAAATCAGCCAAAACATTAATGATGACATAATGATAACCCTTAAGATAATACCAGTGAGGAGGTACTGTAACTGCCAGAAAAGTTTTTTTCCCCAATTATCACTGACACAGGCAGCCTTTTATTTAAGCATTTTTAAGGGGCTAGGGATTTAAATAACTTCACAGGCTATATTTAATTATACCTCATTGACAGAGGCAGACTCATTTGTTTTGAATCTCAAAAGGTTTAGGGATTTAATAACTTTTTGGTTTGATGATTTTACGGATTTTATCCACCTTCAAGAGCATTTATAGGTCTTCTAAAAGATGTTGCCCCTGCTCTACAGTCAGAATGGGGTCTGTCTGATGACCTTACAGATTTTGGGTTTCCCCGTCTCTCCAACACTGAACAAAAATGTGGGACCTAGTGAATTGATGCGAGGTAGGAATCAGTAAATTACTTAATGTCTCAAAAAAACATATAAAGCAACAGTTAAGCTCAGATCACCTCACCCAATACAGTGTGACTTCACACAAGGGTGCAAAATAAAGAATATCCTAGATTTTCCCACCAGGACAGATTGTCTTGCACGCCCAGAATGCTATGGTACATGTGGAAATTCCATCACATCACTGAACCATAACAGTTATAGAGTCATAGGATCACACAGGAATACAACATGGAAACAGGCCCATGCTGACCATGGTGACCACTAATTGGAGTTCCAATTGCCCATGTTTGGTCCATATCCCTCTGAACCCTTCCCATCCATTCAAATGTTTTTAAAAGTTGCTATTATACCTGCCTCAACCACTTGCTAAGTGGCCCATTCCATGTACATCCACCCTGTGTGTGAAGAAGTTGGCCCCCGGTCCTTCCTAAACATTTCCTCTCTCAACTTAAACCTATGCCCTCTAGTTTCAATTCCCCATCCCTGGGAAAAAGACTATCTGCATTCGTCCCATATGACCCTCATGATTTTATTCACCTCAATAAGAACACCCCTCATTCTCCGATGTGCCAAGGAATAAAGACCTCTCCTGGCCAACTCCTCCCTCTAATCAGGCCTACTAGTCCTGGCCACATCCTTGTAAATCTTCTTTGCACTCTTTCCAGTTTAACTATTTCTTTCCTATAACAGGGTGACCTTTACAGACTAAAGGAAGCCATTTATCCCATATATCCATGCTTGCCCTTTACAGGTGAAAATTAATCCTGCCTCCCCACACACTCTCAATATGTCTTCTTCAACTTCATTGGGAAGCTTCTTTTCAAATAATTGTAACAAATGATTTTGACAGGAGATTCTTTTCGATGTCTGTATATTTCCACTGATGTCTGTTTGTGTGATCAGCGATGGCCAAGCGATTGCACAAGAAAGTTAAAATCTTGAAAATGGAGAATAGAATTGCCAAGATTACTGCAATATCATCAGCTACTGACAGTGCAAGGCAACGTTAATTGCCTAGGTTGCAAAACGCAATGTTTCCTCCAAGATGCTTTCATTATCACGGCATCACTCAGTGTATAAAATAGCTAACTTTCTCACCGAGAATGGTCAGCAGAACAGTACTGAAAAATGACAAATGAATTTCTCATCGAGTTAAATTGAATTAACAGTTCCCAAACTGTCCATTCTTTAAAACATATCAAGACGGTGTGGATTAGAAAGTTCAGGCAGCTGATTGCATTTCCTCCAATTTAAAAGACATTGTAAATGCAGATTTTGGTATCTAAAATCTCTTAAATATTTTCAAGATTTCATATTCACGTGTCAGCCCAGACAGCCATTCCTGCAGCTAATTCCTCACTGCATGAAAAATCTCCTAAGATTGACTCCTAAATCTGCTGCATGGAATAACGTATGCTTGACCCTTCATCTGTTCTCATTCTTTAGTTTGTAGTAATTTACGACTTCCACACATTTTAACCACCTTCTATCTCAGCCACCTCCTTTTGAGCATGAAAAACCTTTCCTTCTGAATTTTCCACATCTCCCTCCTCCAGTGATAGGGATCAGTCCGAATGCATGCTGTCTCCACAAGGTGAATATCTCTTGTGACCAGAAATGGACACTGTTTTCAGCTATGGTCTGATCATAGCACAACGTGGATTGAATGTGACAGCCTGTGAGTTGTACTCCACTGTTTTGATTGTAGAGTTGATGATTCTACTGGCTTTGTGGAGTGAATTCTCTCCTAGTTTTTTTTTGTGTTTGTGCTTTAACCCTTTCAACTGTAACATCGGATTTCCATTGTCAACCTTTACTCCTTCATTGCCAATCTCAGTCGCTTCTGCTCCTTTCAAGCCTTCTGTTTCTTCTGACTGTGATAATACAAAATCTTCAACAGCTAATGATATTAACCCGCATGCTCCCTGTGATTGAGCTCCAAGTGTATTGATCCAATCGGCGTCTATTCATTGCTTTGCTTGGCCAAAATCCCAGGCTCTGCAAGACATCAACAGTCAATGGTGAATTTCGACAATGTCCAGTTACAGGTTCAAGTGAAAAATTGTATGAGGTATGCCTTTTTTCACAAACAGAGGGGCAAATCTAGTTCTAAACAACTAGGAGAAAGTGAGGACTGCAGATGCTGGTGATCAGAGTCTGACTGGCTGTGCTTTTCCAGTGCCACACTTTTTTGACTCAAATCTAGCTCTAGTCAAATATTCCCATTCATTATTAAAGTGATGGAAGGGGTTGTCAAAATACAATGAAATATTGCTCAATAATGACCTGTTCACCAATGAGCAATTTGGGCAGACTCAGTATTCTTTGGTATTTTTTCCTAAATGTGCTGCTAAGGACAAAAACTTATGGACACCTTGGCCACAGGCACCGAAAATAGAATAGACCACCAGTTTTGAAAGATGTGTTGCTGGAAAAACACAGCAGGCCAGGCAGCATCCGAGAAGCAGGAGAATCGACGTTTCGGGCATAAGCCATTCTTCAGGAATGAGGCTGGTGTGCCAAGCGGGCTGAGATAAAAGGTAGTGGGGAGGGAATTTTGGGGGAGGGGCGCTGGGAATACGATAGGTGGAAGGAGGTGAAGCATGGTCTGGCGATGGAGGAGGCCAAGGACCCTGCATGTCATTGGCGGAATGGGAGGGGGAACTAAAGTGTTCAGCCACAGGGCGGTTGGGTTGGTTGGTGCGGGTGTCCCAGAGGTGTTCCCTGAAACGTTCCGCAAGTAGGCGGCCTGTCTCCCCAATGTAGAGGAGACCACATGGGGTGCAGTGGATACAGTAAATGATGTGTGTGGAGGTGCAGGTCTACTAGACCACCAGATTGTGTGTTTATTCAGCATCTCTGTAATCATCCAGTGGCGTTTTGCCAGAACACTTAATGGGACAGAGATATCCCATCTCTCCTGCGGCCTGAAGCTGCCATCCAATCAGAGACTGGAAATTGCTGCAGTGGGAGTTGCTGCTGACGACAAAGGAATGAATGGGCGCATCCTGAAGCAGTGGGGAACATTTCAGGGAGGACTGCAAGGTGGGACTCTTAAGGCAAGAGAAGGGTATTGGTTTGTCGGGAAGGGAACAGAAAGGAGGCCAAGGTCTGGCTTTCAGAGGACTTTGCCCCAACCCCAAGGCCATCCTCAAACTGGGACCTAGCGAAGATCTCCTCCTCAAACCAGCAGACAAGTGCTCTGTTCTGTCAGCGAAAGCTGCAGTCAGTTTTCTTACCAGTGGGGAACTGTGTTAGTCTCACCAGTGACCATGAAGAGTTCCTTAAGTGGACCTTAATTAACCACTTAAGGGTCTCAGTTGGTGGCATGATGGGAAGGACATGCCACCTCAGAACTCAATTTCCATGACGGCAGGAAGGTGACAGCTTTCCCTTCAATGCCAACCTGTCTGCTTATCTTTCTATCCTGCCAACTTCCTTGATGCTTCTCCACATGGGATTGCAGGGGCAGTTAGAGAGAGATGGACAGTAAGGTGACATTAATTGAATATGGCAGCAGGGAACCTGATCAAAACTGATTTCAATGAAGGTTAGTGAGAAAGCTCTTGCAGCAGGAGCCGCAGGTGTCATAAAGGTGGACGGATGCGGTTGATGGAATTAGCTCAGCCCAAGGTTAACACATTAGCAATGTTCCTCTTGGCAGTATCCTAGTCCCAAATATTTCCAACTATTGCCCATCAATGGTGAGGTCAGCAGTGAGGATGTTTGCTGATGATCGCAGTGTTCAGCACCATTTGCAACTCCTCAGATGGTTAAGCTGTCTAGTCCCACATAGTGCGAGAGCTGATAGCAGGGCTGATAAGTGACAAATAACATCCTTGCCAGATAAATACAGGCTGTCTCGGGGTTGCGAATGATTTCTGTTCTTGAGTCTACTTGCAAGTCAATTGGAACACAATTCAGAGCACAATGCAGGCCAATGTAAAAAATAGCCATTCATAATTATAAGGAAATGCTCGCATGCTGAATCTTTAAAATCAATATTAATATGCCCTTGGAAAAAGTGAGGACTGCAGATGCTGGAGATCAGAGGCGAGAATGTGATGCTGGAAAAGCACAGTAGGTCAGGCAGCATCCAAGGAGCAGGAGAATCGACAGTCTGGGCATAAGCCCTTCAGGAAATAGGAACTGGTGGCATAGTGTTAACATGTTACCCAGAGTCTGAGGGTAAACACTCTGAGTATCCAGGTTCAAACCCCACCATGGCACCTGATGGAATTAATATACCCTTGTTTGGCATCACTTTCATAGGTTTGAGCATTGGTAAGTCAAACCTTGGTAAACTGGGGACTCCCAGTACCAGGCAATGATCACCTGCAAAACACAGCTTAATTGAAAGGGAAAAAACAGGAAAGCTTGTAAATAACACACATTTATCCGATTCCTGTTATTATCCTCAAAATGGAAATCCAATACGATCAGAATGTGCATTTCCAAATTTTGATTTCTAATTTTTTTCCCTCCAGTGAGAACTATCTTCCTTTGATATTCAGTGCCATTGATACAATTAAATTTCCCACCATCAACAATGTCGGGCTCAACATTGACTTCCGTTGCTTGGAAAGAAAAGATCAAAGAACGTCATTGTCTCCCGGGCACACAACAGCCAGGTTTGAACAGTTATTCCCATTCTTTCAACTTCGTTTTGGGTCAAAATAGTGGAACAGTCTGCCTGCCTAACTGCACCGCAGAAGGCCTTCCACTCTGTGGCTTAAGATGAAGTCTTGCTACTTTCTCCAGGGCAGCTAGAATTGTGAAATAAATGCCAGCCTTACCATATCCAAAGAGTAATATTCTTTTAAAAAAATCGCTTTTAATACTACAATTGGTTATCGCTTCAGGAGATATAGAACATTGATTAATGAGGAAGCAAACAACAATCACATTTGTATTTGTAATGCTTTTTAGTTATTAGATCCAATGTCACTCTGTGTTTATCTCTGAGAAAGCTACCATCCCACTTTCAGCTTTTAATAAAATTCACAGGAAAGCAACTGCAACAGGATTCCCTCTCTGCCTTAGTAAATAAAGTGGAAGACAAAAGCCAGCCATAATTCAACAGAAAGATAAAGCTTCAAAGCAATAATGAGGTAACAACCTCGCTCTGTCTTTAAACACATGCGATTGAAATACACAATCCGCTGAACCTGACAAACCTTGTTAAACAATAGATTGCGTGCTAAATCCCACAGGTTAAAGACACAATCACTTCTTACCCAAGCTAAATACGATACATTTCACCTTCTGAATGTGGTCGCTCGGAAATGATTACAATCAACAAGAAACAGGAAATTTCACAAACCTACTGACTTTCCAAAATGAATGGACCCACTCTAATAATTTTTTAAAAAAATTCTCCTGCCCAAATTTCTGCCTTTGTGGTCGTTTATGCTGAAGCACATCTCTGCAAGTGCCCTCCACACCCATCCTCTCAAGTGCAAACCTAGCTTCAAGAGATCAACCATGGCATTTATTACATTTGAGGTTACTCTTCAAGCAACCTAACGTACGTATATACATGCACACACAGAGATACACACATGGATATAAAGGACACATTCCAGCTCAAATTTCTCATTCTATCATAGCTACAGTTCTGTGATCAGTTTTTGCTCAGAGTGAGAGAGTGCCATTGGCACAATTGCTGATGAATCTTCAGTTGGAAGCTTTGGCAATGCCCTATCAAGAGGGCATAGACATAACCGTGAGGTCAGCAAATGGTAAAGAACACAAACACAAAGGAGAAAACAACTCAACAAACTAGAAGAAGTTTAGTATTACCTCCACTGGTTTAACAATATCAATGCAAATTGAGAAATGACTGGGTAAAAGGCAGGTCTGTAGTGAGATTGTAACTTGAGTCCGAATTTTTGGGGTGCTAGTGATGGGGGTACTTATAACTTCTGCTAACAGTGTTGAATCCTTCATACAATGTAAAGGAAAACTAGAAGTGATGTATAATGGTTGCAGAATCAATATCACCTACTTTACACTCTAATATGTCAGTTTTCTTTCTGTATTCATTCACGGGATATGGGTGGCACTGGCTGGGCCAGCAGTTATTCCCCATCCCTAATTGCCCTCAGGTGAGATACCCTCTTGAACTGCTGCAGTCCACGTACTCTGGATAGACCCACAATGCTGTGAGAGAGGCAGCTCCAGAACTCTAACCCAGCATCAATGATGGAACAGTGATATATTTCCTGTTCAGGATGATGAGTTAATTGGAGGGGAATTTATTATCATTTATCTGCTGCCCTTATCCTTGAATATGGAAAGGATCCTGGGTTTGGAAGATGCTTTCAAAGAAGCCTTGATAAATTTCTGCAATGCGTGCTGTAGACATTGTTGCTACTGGGTGTTGATGATGGAACGTGTGAATATTTGTGGATCCGCTGCCAATCAAATCAGCTCATTTGTCATGGATCATTCAAGTTTCTCCAGAGTAGGAACTACACCCATCCAGACAACTGAGAAGTATTCCATTAAACTCCTGATATGTGTCTTGTATATGGCTTTGGGGAGGCCAAAGATGTGTTACTCACTACAGGATTTCTAGCCTCTGATCTGCTCTTCATGGCCATTTTATTTATATTGCAATCCTGATCCAGTTTCTTTTTTTTATTTCAAAAATATACTTTATTCATAAAAATATTTTGATAATCTGTACAATTGGTCATGCCATACATACGTAACATTCCATTTCTTTGCATACAGAGATCGAGTAATCATTCATATATACAGGTCTGTACGTTTACTCTGCATATGTTTAGCTGAGGCGTCAGCGGAGCCCACTGACTGCATGGCCCCCCTGTTCTTAGGCAGGCAGATGTTACACGGTGGTCTTTCCCCACCGCGCCTTGGCGGCAGCTGCCCCACGCTTCAGCGCATCCCTCAACACGTAGTCCTCAGTTGGGGTCAACTCCTTCAGCTGAAAGATCAACAGGTTTTGGACAGACCAAAGAGCATCTTTGACTGAGTTGATGATCCTCCAGGCACAGTTGATGCTCGTCTCGGTGTGCGTCCCAGGGAACAGACCACGGAGCACGGAGTCCCGCGTCACGGCGCTGCTCGGGACGAACATCGATAACACCATTGCATTCCTCTCCAGACTTCCTTTGCGTAGGCACATTCCAGAAGGAGGTATGTGACAGTCTCGTCCCCCCACAGCCGCTTCAAGGGCAGCGTGCGGTGTGGCTGAGAGTCCAGGCGTGCATAAAGGATCTCACAGGCAGAGCCCTTCTCACCACCAGCCAAGCCATGTCTTGGTGCTTGTTGGAAAGTTCTGGCGATGAGGTATTCTGACAAATGGCTTTAACAGTCTGCTCAGGGAACCGCTCGATAGGATCCGCCCTCTCCTTTTCCCGAAGGGTCTCAAGGACACTACGTGCTGACCACTTCCTGATGGACTTATGGTCAAAGGTGTTTTTCTTCATAAATTTCTCTACGAAGGACAGTTGCTACGAAACGGTCCAACTACTCGGAGCGTTCTGCGGCAGCGAGGCCAGGCCCATCCTTCGCAACACCGGGGACAGGTAGAACCTCAGTACGTAGTGACACTTTGCGTTTGTGTACCGGGGATCCACGCACAGCTTGATGCAGCCACACACAAAGGTGGCCATCAGGGTGAGGGTGACATTTGGTGTGCTTTTTCCCCTGTTGGCCAGAGCTTTGTACATAGAGTCCCTTCGGACCCTGGCCATCTTTGATCTCCATATAAAATGGAAGATGGCCTGAGTGACTGCAGCGGCACAGATTCTGGGAATAGGCCAGACCTGTGCCACATATAACAGCAATGACAGTGCCTCACACCTGATGACCAGATTTTTACCCATGATGGAGAGTGACGATAGCTTCCATCTGTGTTGCTGGAAAAGCGCAGCAGGTCAGGCAGCATCCAAGGAGCAGGAGAATCAACGTTTCGGGAATGAGCCTTTCTTCAGGAATGGCTTCCTGAAGAAAGGCTTATGCCTGAAACGTCGATTCTCCTGCTCCTTGGATGCTGCCTGACCTGCTGCGTTTTTCCAGCAACACATTTTCAGCTCTGATCTCCAGCATCTGCAGTCCTCACTTTCTCATAGCTTCCATCTGCCAGTCTCTGCCTCACTTTCTTGATACACTCTCCCTAAGACTTGGTGCACATCCCAGCCCCTCTGAACCAAATACCCAGCACCTTCAGGTGGTCAATCCTGACGGTGAAGGGGATCGAGGATTGGTCGGCCCAGTTCCCGAAGAGCATGGCCTCACTCTTGCCTCAGTTTACCTTGGCCCCCAAGGCCCGTTTGAACTGGTCACATATGCACAAGAGTCTGTGCACGGACAGCAGATCCAAGCAGAAAATGGCGATATCATCCATGTACAGGGAGGCCTTAACCTGCAGGCCCCGCTGCCAGGAATAGTCACCCCTCTCAGGCTCACATCCTTCCTGATGGACTTGGCAAATGGCTCCAAGCAGCACACAAACAAAGTAGGAGAGAGAGGGCAGCCCTGCCTGACTCCAGATCTGACTGGGAAGCTATCTGATTCCCACCCATTGATTGAGACGGCACTGACAATGTTGGTGTAGAGCAGTCTGATCCAATTGCAGATTCCCTCCCCTAAGCCCATTTTGGAGAGAACATCCCTCATATACATGTGTGATATCCTGTCAAAGGCTTTCTCCTGGTCCAGGCTGATCAGGCAGGTGTCCAACCCCATGTCCTGCACATAGGCGATCGTATCCCTGAGGAGTGCGAGACTCTCAGCGATCTTTCTGCCCGGTACAGCACAGGTTTGGTCAGGGTGGATCACTGATCCCACAGCAGACCTGACCCGGTTGGCGATGACCTTTGCCAAGATTTTGTAATCTGTGTTTAATAGTGAGATTGGTCTCCAATTTCTGATTTCCTCCCTCTCCCCCTCCCGCTTGTAGATGCGGGTGATGATCTCTTTCCTCATGGATTCACTCATGGTACCTGCCTGAAGCATACTGACATACATCTCCAACAGGTCCTGGCCAATCAAGTCCCACAGAGCGGAATAGAGCTCGACCGGTAAGCCGTCGCTTCCGGGAGTTTTATTCTTTTCGAAGGACTCGAGGGCCTTGGTCAGCTCGTCCAGAGATAGCGACTGGTCCAGCCTCTCCCATGTTCTGTCGTCAAAGACCTCTGTGATAGAGGACAGGAACGACTGGGAGGCCGCAATCCTAATCCAGTTTCAGGTCAAGCATAAACCCCAGAATGTTGTGGATTCAGTGATGGTAACACCACTGAATGTCAAGAGGCAATGGTTTGATTCTCCCATTTTCGTGATGGTCATTATTTGCCACTTGAATGGCCCAAATGTTACTTGCCACTTGTCTGTCCAAACCTTGGTGTTGTTAATGTCTTGCTGCATTTGGACATGGGCTGCTTCAGTATTTGAGTGCTGAACATTGTGCAATCATTAGCAAACATCTCTGCTTCTGGGCTTTTTTTTTCTTTTTTTTCTTTTTCTTTTTTGTTTTTTTTTGTCTCTTTTTCTTTCTTTTTTTTTCTTTTTTTCTTTTCCTTTCTTTTTTTCTTCCTTTTTTTTTTCTTAGGTCTGACATGCTTGGTTATTTTTTTTTTCTTTTTTAAAATTTAACCCCCACACTACAGCCTAACTGCGGTAGTGCTTATTTTTTTCCCCAGCACCCATGGTGTGTGTGTGCAGGTGTGAGACACAGTGAGAGACACAAAGTCCACGAATCTTTATTCAATTTCCACCACCAGGAAGATAGGAAAACACCCGGGTGGCGCTTCTGGGCTTATATTGGAGGGAAGGTCATCAATAAATCAGCTGGAGATGGTTGAGCTGAGGAAATTACCCTGAGGAACTGAGGGATCTTGCTGTCCAATGGTAGCTTCCCTACCTCTCAGCCAGGAGTCCCAGGATCAAGTCCTATCTGCTCCAGAAATGTGTAATAAGCGCAACTTTATCAGAAATGTGCCACGGTTAGGACGGAGTATCAGGAGGTGCATACAAACCTCTAAAAGGACAATTTAAATTATCTTTCAGCTACCAGTGGATGTGTCAGAGTGCGCGATGCGTTACACTTTTCAACCCTCGAACTGCAGGGGAAACAAGTCACTGTCAGTCCAAGGGATGGTGTGAGATAAAGAAGAAGCTAAACATAGAGAAACATACCCAGTTTGATCTTTGTTGAGTGTTTAGTTAATAATGTCAGAAAGGGCTACAGACTCAGAGGTCCTACTCTGTCGCTACACTTGCTCGTTACCTGGAGTCCATATTGAAACGTGCATGTGTGCATATGTAAAACTGAATTTTTATGCGATGCCCACCTCAGTCAAAGTGCCTTCTGACAGTAATCTCATGTGCGAAAAACAAGCAACAGAGCCTGAGTCAGCATTACCAGTGAAGAAGGTGAACAAACTGAAGAGCAGTGCGAATGAGCATGATGTTATAATGATATTTGTGCAGTCTTTCAGACGTGTATACATAAGACAATAGAGTTGGCAGTTATGTATGAAAATCTGTGCTTGTCTCCACCAGTTGACAAGTCAGAGCTGGAAGAGCCACTTTGGAATTCACAGAACAAATTCCTGAGGTTGATTACGGTGCCGCACCCTGCTCAAACTATTCTTCGCTGCAATTAATGTCAATGCTGATTGTACAGCCTTCAATTCAGAGTCTAATCCTCACATTGATAATAACATATCATCGCACAATGCATAGCTGTCATTAGTCCTGTATGATTACTGGAATATTTGTCCAATAATTACGAACATTGTGTTTGCTATTTACACTGAATGAAGTTCTACTAACGAAGTACTAATCTACCCAGTCTGAAAAGGCTAGACATTTGAGCTAAAGCACGGCAGCATAGCTGGTTTTGGCAGACGAAAGACAGCGAGCAGTACTTCAGTAATGTACTTCCTGCCAACCAGTTGCTAAATACAAGCGAGTGTTGCTGCAACGCCTCTTGTCCTACATTCTCACTAAAGTCGCCAACCCCTCTAGGTTTGGCCTGGGCCTCCAGGAAATAAAGATAGCTCACCAGGACAACGCTACAAACAAGCCAGATCCTAGGGATTCTGGAAAAAAGAAACCCCCTTTTTTATTTTGTTCATTTTCCTCATGAAAATACTAGCGGCAGGATGAGAAAGACTGACTGCCGAACATCCTCCGATTTGGCAGTAAGGAGCCATTTGGCTTGCAGGTAGCATGTTTGTGTAGATTAACTAATGGCATGACTGAGAGAGCTTTGATAACAACTCTTGGAATGCTCCCACCAAGTGTTGCAATCCTAAATCATTTTCATTTTACCACCATCAAATCACCCATGTCAGATTTCTTGGGTTCTTCTGTGCAAAGCTGTTATCGTACACCTCTGGAGCAGGTGGGACTTGAATCAGGATCTCCTGGTTCACAGTTTGGGATGGGTTCACTGCGTCACGAGCCCCTTGATATAAACCTTGATTCGGAGATGCCGGTGTTGGACTGGGGTGTACAAAGTTAAAAATCACACAACACCAGTCCAACAGGTTTAATTGGAAGCACACTAGCTTTCGTAGCGACGCTCCTTCATCAGGTGATTGTCCTGATATAAACCTTGTTAGTTTACAAAGGAATTACTAATCTAGCAGTGTACAGTAGAAAGATCACTGTAAGAATGCCAGTGTCATAGGCTTAGTGCTGAGAGGAAACTTCACTATTGTGGACAGACTTTTTTCTCAACAACCTATTCAGAGACCTCTGAAGCAGGTGGGACTTGAACGCAGGCTTCAAGAGCACTTTACCCTAGTGCATTTGCGTTGCTCTGATGTCTGCTTTATGTGGTGAACCAAGAAACAATAAGACCTGATAGTTCGACAGCTGGAAGATAACAGGCAGAGGCTTTTCTCTATTATCTTGGACACTGGCTGCAAAAGGATCATGGTCTTGATTCTGAGATGTCTTACCCCTGCTCTCCCCTGGTGCTACTAGGATTATCTCTAGCTGTCACTTGCCATCCACCCAATGCCAATGTCAGAGGTGTACAGGCAAGGATTGGTCACCAGGAAATAACTTTCAAACACCTGAATGTTTATACCTTGCCCAATACAATCATAAGGTTGGCCCAATGTACAGTGACCAAAGGGGTAGCTATGGGCACACGTATGGGCCCCAGCTATGCCTGTCTCTTTGTTGGCTACATAGAACAGTCGATTTTCCGTAATTACACTGGCACCACTCCCCACCTCTTCCTCCGCTACATTGATGACTGCATTGGCGCCACCTCATGCTCCAGCGAGGAGGTTGAGCAATTCATCAGCTTTACCAACACATTCCACCCTGACCTTAAATTTACCTGGACCATTTCTGACACCTCCCTCGCCTTCCTGGACCTCTCCATCTCCATTAATGACGACCGACTTGACACTGACATTTTTTACAAACCCACCGACTCCCACAGCTACCTGGATTACACCTCTTCCCACCCTACCTCCTGCAAAAATGCCATCCCGTATTCCCAATTCCTCCGCCTCCACCGTATCTGCTCCCAGGAGGA
>NC_057722.1:7691944-7702653 GCF_004010195.1 Chiloscyllium plagiosum | reverse complement strand
GATGCTGCCTGAACTGCTGTGCTCTTCCAGCACCACTAATCCAAAATATGGTTTCCAGCATCTGCAGTCATTGTTTTTACCAATGTACAGTGTTCCGAAGCATTTCAATGAAGGAATAGTGTCCTCTAGTAGAGGTGTCTGCTGGTAAGAAGGGGAGGGGGCTCTGCAAACTAAACCAAGAGGGAGCCTACTCTGAACACTGATGAAAAGCGGAGCACTGTGTGATAGCTGCACGTGTTAACAATCCTCGCTTGGTATCGTGGAAGTGTCTGGTCAGTGTTGTGCTTTTTCACTTAATGAACTATTTTCATTCTGAGGTAAAGAGGGTATCACAAGTCTAGTGACCAATATCAGTGTTGATTCATTGTAGGACAGAATAGGGAATCCAGCTGAAAATCAGAGCTCTCTCTAAACCTGCTGCAAGCATCAAATATTAACAACACTCAGACAAAGTCTCCTCACCCCTCTCATATAGCAGTTTGTCTGTGTCACTCCAACCACTGTTAAGAGATTACTCCTTTGTGCCAGTTAGAATGACAATGTCTGTTTTGATAGACATTCAATACTGACAGTTAAATGAGAAATATATACTGAAATGTATAATATGAAATACTGACTGCTAACTGACTGGGAGATCACTGTTTATAACAGCCAATGATGGGCAGCTGACAATGAGCTGCAGGGTGGGATCGTCGAGTTAGTATTAAATCTCAGGACAGTTGACAGATTGCTCAGAGTGAGTCATAGAGTGCAAAATGGATAAAGTTACATTGAGTGCCTCGTGATGCATTAATTATAATAGATGCAAGTTTGAAAATATTGTGACAATCGTAGATGCTGGTGGATGGCCAATGGCATTGCTCATGTGTTTACATGGATTTACAATGGCCAGACTATTTGAGTGTGCTGTGTTTTCTGTGCTACATCACAGAGCCATGCCTTATATCATGTCGCATTAAGCTGCATCTCTCCTCCTGTGATGTAGTTTCTGCCATTTCCTCATGCTCATTTTTTGTGCATTGTCTGTCTTATTGCTGCCTTCTATTAGCTCCTTCATTGTCTCTTTGGACCTCTCTGTGTCGCAATTGTGTAACTCCTCATTACGATTGCTGTAGATCTTTGATAGTTTCCCTAATTCTCTGCATCATTCTTCTCAAATACCTGCCCTTTGCAATGCCTCATGTATGACACCCACTCTCTATACATTTCTCACATGTTCACCTTTATTAAAGTCCAGTGCATGCAAAAAAGTGACAAATAATATCTATCAGGCAGTATCATGGGTACTGTGATCAGCAAGAGGCAGTCGTATCGGAGGACATAGGAAGGTGGGTGTGGTGCTGATGTAACATAAAGACAGACCCAGATAAGGGAAAAGCTGCTTGGGTTCATCAGCAACAGATATCACACGCTGGAAAATTTTTCAAAACTAATAAATCTGTGGTTTTCAGACTTTCATGGAAGTATACGGAAGAGAAAGATTTAATTGCTGCCATTGCGGAAATATTTAAAAGCATTTTGTTATCCTGAAAATGTGTGAAATTTCTTTGTTGAGGTTTTCGATCAAAGTACACACGGTAACTTCTCGTGAGAATGCATTACACTACAGAACTTCACACGTTAACAGGGTGGGATCAATCAACTGGGTGGGATAGTGCTTGTGTTTAAACAGTGTAGTAGTAGCAGCTGAATGCATGTGAGACATTCCAGAGTGTGGGAGCTTCTGGAATGTTTGATTCCCCAACCTGCCTCAGTGTCCTGATTCTTTGCACACATTCAAAATAAATCCAGATAGGTTGCTAACTAGATAGCGTTGAGAGTGTGGTGCTGAAAGAACACAGCAGGTCAGGCAGCATCCGAGGAGTAGGAGAATCGACGTTTTGGGCTTAAGCCCTTCATCAGGAATGCAAATTTTTGCTATAAATTCTGTGTTACGGTCGAGCCCTCCACAATCACCTAATGAAGGAGCATCACTCCGAAAGCTAGTGTGCTTCCAATTAAACCAGTTGGAATATAACCTGGTGTTGTGTGATTTTTAACTTTGTAACTCATCTCCACTGGCATCTCCAAATCATCAGGAATCCTCACTTTCTCCTGCTAACTAATTAGCATCTAGTTTTAATATTCTTCCCAGATTTGGGTATCACTGTTTAGGCCAACACTTATTGCCCATTCACATCTGTCCTTGAGAAATTGGTGGTGAGCCAGATTCTCAAATTGCTGCCATCCATGTGGTGAAGGTATACCCAGTACTGTGAGGGAAGGAGTTCTCGGATTTTCAATCAGCAATTGTGAGAAAGTAGCCAGCTCCTGCTCTTTGGATGCTGCCTGGCCTGCTGCGCTTTTCCAGCAACACCATGGGCGGCACGGTGGCACAGTGGTTAGCACTGCTGCCTCACAGCACCAGAGACCCGGGTTCAATTCCCGCCTCAGGCAACTGACTGTGTGGAGTTTGCACGTTCTCCCCGTGTCTGCGTGGGTTTCCTCCGGGTGCTCCGGTTTCCTCCCACAGTCCAAAGATGTGCAGGTCAGGTGAATTGGTCATGCTAAATTGCCCATAGTGTTAGGTAAGGGGTAAATGTAGGGGTATGGGTGGGTTGCACTTTGGCGGGTCGGTGTGGACTTGTTGGGCCGAAGGGCCTGTTTCCATACTGTAATGTAATCTGCAGTCCTCACTTTCTCCTAGTTAATCCCATACATTTGCTGACCTTGTTCTTTCCGATGGTAGGTGTCATGGGTTTGGAAGGTGTCTTTCATGATGGCTTGGTGAGTTGATGCAATGTATTTTTTCAATGGTACTCATTGCTGCTATTGTGTAAGTTGGTGGATGGGACAACAATCAAGTGGGCTGCTTTGTTGTGAATTTTATCAAGATTCTTAAGCATTGTTAGATCATGACAATCATCAGAAAAGTTGACAGTATTTCATCACGCTTCTCAATTTAGCTGGTGAGAAGGAGAGTTCAGATGAGAGACCCTTGCTGCAGAATTCCTTGTCTCTGACTTCCTCATATACCCACAGAAATTATGTGCCTGACCTAGTTCAGTTTCTGGTCAATGGTAATCCCCAGGATGTTGCTGGAGGATGACTCAGTGATGGTAGTGTCCTTGAATATCAAGGTGAGATGGTAGCTTTCTCTCTTGTCGGAAGAGGCCTGTTACGTGTGCCATGAATGTAACTTCATATTGAATCTCAAATAACAGTAAATGCTCCATATGTCATAGGGCCAAAGAGACATACAGCATAGAAACAGACCTTTCAGTCCAAGTGACCCGACATCCCAATCTGACCTAATCCCATTTGCCTGCATTTAGCCTATATTCCTCTTAACCCTTCCTATTCATATACCCATCCAGATACCTTTTAAATATGGTAATTGTAACCACCTCCATCACGTCGTCTGGCAGCTGGTTTGGAATGATTTTCTTTTCCTGGCCTGAAAGGGATTAAAGCAGCGATTTTAGGATTTTCCTCACCGTTAGTCCTTCTTTTATGTTTCTGTCCTGCATGTGCTGCTGGAGTGAGATGGAAAGTGTATAATCATGGCATTCCCATCATTTTATATATTTGTAATCAGTGCCCCCTCAGCAATAGGTCTAATATATGGAATGTCTAAGGCAGGATTCTGTTTCCTTATACAGGCCAGAACTGATGGAATTCCCCATTGTGGGAAGGAGCTAATAGAACTTTACCCAAGCTTTCTTAGGAATTTCTCGTTACTGTGCAACAAGGCAGACAATGTGACATCATCTAGTCTCCCAGCTGGAGACACCCGGAGTTCCACCTTGACGTATTTAAACCACAATGGCCTTCAACATTAGTTTCTCATTATTATTAAACCACAAGGACTGAATTACCAGAAACCACCCCAACAAATCACCAAATCACTTGCCATACTTTGGAATTTCTGATCTCGTTCTATTATGTACCGCACTGCGGGCATTGTAAACAGTGAAAGATAAAGTTCCCATTGAGTTATCAATTCTATGTTAAGAATGCCAGAAAGATCCCAGTCTCCCACCCACTTCATGGCAAGGCTGCAAGTTTAAATCACTACCGTGTCAGCTGCACTTTGATTTTAAGATTCTCTTTCTTTTTTTCAAACCTCTCCATTGCCAAGACCCGCTTGATCTCCATTAGCAACTCCAGCATAAAGCTGTGTTCTTCAATTCATATCCCTTCAGTATTCATGATTTTCAGTGCTCCACTATGGCACTGAGCCTTGTCCTCAGCTTCTAGAGCTTCCTCCTTCAACCTTTCCAGCTGTCTACCTGAATGAATTAGCCTTATTGTCAAATACCTTTGAATGAATGCAGTGAAAGGTTTTCAATGACGCTGCTTATGGTGCTATGTTTGGTCTAAGACTGGATAGGCTAGGACTTTTTTTAACGGGAGGGTAGGAGGTTGAGGGGTGGCCTTATTGAGGTTTATTACAATCATGAGGGGCATAGATAAAGTGGGGGGAGCTCAAAACTAGGGGGCATATTTTTAAAGTGAGGGGAGAAAGATTTGAAAAGGAGATGAGTGGCAACCTTTTTACACAGAGAGTGGTTAACGTGTGGAATAAACTGCCAGAGGAAGTGATGGATGCAGGTGCAGTTACAATGTATAAAAGACATTTGGGTGAGTACATGAATAAGGAAGGTTTGGAGGGATAGGGGCCAAAGTGCTGGCAGATGGGACTAGTTTAGTTCCGGAACATGGTTGGCATGGACTGGTTGTACCGAAGGGTCTGGTTCCATGCTGGATGACTCTAAAACATGTGGAGTTACTCACATGTTCCTTGTAACAAAACTCAAATGTACCACATCTGTCGAATTGCTACCATGGCACGAGAGTGGCCCTTCACCCCCAGATGCCCGTATGGAATGATACAGACAATGCCGCAGAGAAATGTCCCCTCTACAGACTTAGTGGCAGACTAATCACCTTTAACTCAAGAAATGAGGAGGCTATTGCTTGGCTTTGGACATCTGTATTCACTAACTCATTTTTTTTAAAAACTTGTCTCATTATTTGGCACAACATTAAACCTTGCTTCGTAATGCTTCCGTGCAACACTTTGGAATACTTAACTACATTTAAAAATGCTACATATATGCATGTCACTATTGTCATTGATAAAGGGATTTGCATAGATAAGAGTTTGCAAGTCCAAGAATACATTATTTCTTTCTCCCTGTGATTAACAGCCATTTCTTTAATGCAATGTAAGGCTGGTATTTCTTGATACGTCCTACAGCAGGCAGGAAGTATAGCAAGGCCTAGGATTTACAGATCTGACTGTCAATCATCTTAAAACAAATCTGCTCTTTTTTCCAAAGTGTTTTCGCTTTGAAAGGCTGGTGGGGAGGATGGAAATAATATATCAGAATTTTTATAGTTGGCACCAAAAGCGACCGAACCACCAGGACTGGCTGTTTATAAGCACCACTCCGTAACCCTCTCCACTTTAGAGCTAATGACATTGGGCCAAAGGTAGACGGAAGTTAGAAAGGGGAAGAGAGGAGAGGAATCTACAATGTCTCTCTAACTTAGGAAATATGATGCATGATAGCTTCGACTGAGATGACATGGGTTCAGGAATACCCCTCATAAAGAATCAAAACGTATCATGTTTTACATTCAAATTTAAGTTTGACCACTGGAAGTCTTAATCCCCACAATTTAGCACAGCAAGTTGCCATGATTCTTTAATATCTTTATATTTTGCCTTTTAAAGCTTTCATCATTTATAATCAGATTTCAATGGCTATTTATGTTATTGCGTTCCAGATTTGAATAACCCTTTACATGAACAATTCCATGTACTCGTTACCGATTCAGTGACCAGTGTAATTATTTTTGCAAAAAAGATGCATCAAGCTATTTAAACAAGGATTGATCATTAATATGTTATGCAAAATAAATTATAATGTGAACGTCAGATTTTTCTATTAGTGTTCCCCCTTCTCACTGACTCCTTACAACTTCCCAGCACCAATCCCAATCTTAACTGCCCTTTCAGGCTGAACCCCGCATCTAGATTGCCCTATTTGTCTCCTCTGGTCCTCAATTTCTTTAATGTTCACAGTATTTGCAACCAGGTTGATGCTTTGAAGGCACAAGTTTGGATAAATGGGTACGATTTACCTGACATTATAGTGGCTTAGCTGAATACCCAAGGGCATTTCTCGTTTAGGAAGGATAGGCAAATGGAAAAAGAAATGGCACAGTGTTTTTAATAAGGTCTGAGAGAAGTATATGAGTAAGAACAGATATTTGTTTGAAGGATTGAGATGTGGAATCGGGCTGGTTAGAGCTAAGAAAAAGCAAGGTGCAGAAAACATTGGTGGGAATTGTTGACAGGCTAACAAACAACGGGTATGGTTACATCAGGAATTTAGGAATGCAGGTAATGTAGATAATACAATAATATTGAATGGCTTCAATTCAAAATAGACTGGGCAAACCAAATGTGGTCGAGGATTAATTTCTGGAGTGTGTACAAGATGCAGTTCTGGAGTAGTTCGTGGAAGAAACAGCAAGGGATTATATTCTTTCCCGCTGTACTGTTAAGAAATGAGAAAGGGCTAATTAATCATTAATAATAAGGATAATTAATAATGTCATTGGAAATGAGCCTTTGGGAAATAGTAACCCTGATATGGTAGAAATTCACATCAAGTGTGAATGGAATTTACTTCACTCTAGGGCCTGAAATCCAAAAAAGGAAAATCATGAACATATGAAGGGCGTCAGTTTTGATGATGTGGGAAAATACACTATAAGATTTGACAGTTGACAGGCACTGTCTTATGTTTAAAAAAGTACTGCATGGTGTTATGAGTGCTGGAAAAATTGATAAACCTGAGGACTTGGTTTTTAAATGTCCGGTAGCAAACCCACACACTTTGACAGCTGCTGCTGAAAGTTTTTTTCTTATTTATTCATGGGGCATGGGCATTACCGGCTGGTCCAGCAATTATTGCCTACTCTCAGTTGTTCTGAGAAAGGAGTGATAAGCTGCCTTTGCAGTCCATTGCTATAGGTAGACCCACAATGCTTTTCAGGAGGGAATTCAGGATTTTTGACCCAGCAACAGTGAAGGAACGGCAATGTTTTTCCAAGTCAAGAAGGTGAGTGCCTTGGAGGGGAACTTGCAGGAGGCAGTGTTCCCATATATCTGTTGCGCTCGTCCTCCTAAATTGAATTAGTCATGGGTTTGGCAGGTGTCTATAAAGTAAGTGTGGGGTAGGGTAGTAATTGGTTAAGAGGAGAAAGTGAGGTCTGCAGATGCTGGAGATCAGAGCTGAAAATGTGTTGCTGGGCATGCCCGAAACGTCGACTCTCTTGTTCCCTGGATGCTGCCTGACCTGTTGCGCTGTTCCAGCACCACATTTCAGCTAGTAATTGGTTAAGAGGCCAGCATGGCATTTGGCTAGAATGTCAGCATGCCAGGTAAGTAGGGTACCAAGTGGCTTGGATACCAGAGTGATTTTACGTAGAGTGCCATGTTAGTAGGCATTTAGAGCACCAGGTGGGTAGGCTGCCGGGCAACTGTTGGAACGTTTAGGGTGGATCAGGGATATCTTGGGTCTGGTAGCATGGGTGGGTTTCTCACAGCCAGCAATGTCGGGGGCAGGGGGTGTTCGGATTGGAAACGGGGCCTGTAGGAGGGAGATGTTGGGGCTAGCAGGGTGAGGTTGGGGAATGTCGGGCTGGCAGTGGTAACAGGTTTGGGGGATGATATCGCAATACCAAGACTGATCAGTGTTAAGGTCGCTAGCAGGGATAGGGTTGACAACTCCAACAGAGGCTCAAGCCAGCTTTGGGAGGGTGGAGGTGTCCAGACCCTGGATGGGGGGGGGGGGGGGGGGGATAAGAGGTGTAAACGGGTACCATAAAGGTGGTCTGGTTACAGGAATGGTAGTCAGGGACCTGGTAGTGTGCAAGGTTTTTGGAAATGCATAGTCATGGGCAAGGGTCAGCTCAATAGTTACCTAGGAGTTAGACTAGGTATCCGATTATTTAACATTTCCTGTCTAACTTAAAAGTAGAACCCTCCAAATTTTTCACCTTTAATCAACTCTTTTGGAAGGTTCTAGATACAGAGGAATTACCCATGAGAATTTTCACCATCTTAGACAATCCCACAGGGTCTGCTGTGTCTGGATCCCACATGGTCCCAATATACAACTCCAGTCTGCACTACTCCAATGATCATCTGACCTTTGGAGCATCCAAGCCAATGCAAAGTCGACAGACAGAATATTTCTTCGATAATGAAAGGTTAGGAAGTGCTGGTGTCCAAAGGGACCTGGGCTTCCTTGTTCATGAGTCACTCAAAGGAAACATGCAGGTATAACAACCAGTTAGGAAGGCCAATAGTACATTGCAATGGATTCTAACTTCAGGAGTAAAAATGTCATAGAGCCTGAGGAGAAGTCATAGAGTTATAGAGATGTACAGCACAGAAACAGACTCTTCAGTCCAACTCGTCCATGCCAACCAGATATCCTAACCTAATCTAGTCCCATTTGCCTCCACTTGGCCCATATCCCTCTAACCACTTCCTATTCATATACCCATCCAGATGCCTTTTAAATGTTGCAATTGTACCAATGTCCATCACTTCCTCTGGCAGCGCATTCCATACACGTACCACCCTCTGTGTGAAAACGATGCCCCTTAGGTCCCTTTTATATCTTTCCCCTCTCACACTAAACCTATGCCCTCTAGTTCTGGACTCCCCCACACCAGGGAAAAGACTTTGTCTATTTATCCTATCCATGTTCTATAAGGTCACCCCTCAGCCTCCGACGCTCCAGGGAAAACAATCCCAGCCTCTCTCTATAGCTCAAATCCTCCAACCCTGGCAACATTCTTGAAAAATCTTTTCTGAACCCTTTCAAGTTTCACAACATCCTTCTGATAGGAAGGAGAACAGAATTGCAAGCGATATTCCAAAAGTGGCCTAACCAGCATCCTGTTCAGCGACAACATGACCACCCAACTCCTATATTCAATACTTTGACCAATAAAGGAAAGCATACCAAATGCCTTCTTCACTATCCTATCTACCTGCGACTCTACTTTCAAGGAGCTATGATTTAGATTTAGATTTAGATTAGATTACAGTGTGGAAACTGGCCCTTCGACCCAACAAGTCCACACCGACCCGCCGAAGCAAAGCCCACCCATACCCCTACATTTACCCCTTACCTAACACTACGGGCAATTTAGTATGGCCAATTCACCTGACCCTGTACATCTATGAACCTGCACTCCAAGGTCTCTTTGTTCAGCAACACTCCCGAGGATCTTACCATTAAGTATTCAAGTCCTGCTAAGATTTGTTTTCTCAAAATGCAATACCTCGCATTTATCTAAATTAAACTCCATCTCCCACTCCTCAGCCCATGGCCCATCTGATCAAGATCCCGTCATATTCTGAAGTAACCTTCTTCAGTGTCCACTACACCTCCAATTCTGGTGTAATCTGCAAATTTACTCACTATATCTCTTATGCTCACATCCAAATCATATAAATGATGAAACATAGTGGACCCAGTACCGATCCTGTGGCACTCCACTGGGCACAGGCCTCCAGTTTGAAAAACAACCTGTTACCACCACCCTCTGACTTCTATCTTTGAGCCAGTTCTGTATCCAAATTTCTAGTTCTCCCTGTATTCCATGAGATCTAACCTTGTTTGTGGTTGGAGGATCCCAAGGTGGAAGATGAGGCATTCTTTCTCCAGGCGTTGGGTGGTTAAGTTGTGGCGATGGAGGAAGCCCAGGACCTGCATGTCCTTGGCGGAGTGGGCGGGGGGATTTGAAGTGTTTGGCCATGGGGTATTGTGGTTGGTTTATGCGGGTGTCCTGGAGATGTTGTCTGAGTGCTCTGCGATGAGGTGTCCTGCCCCCAGTGTAGAGGAGACTACATCGGGAGGAATAAATACAGTCAATGACATGTGTGGAAGTGTAAGAAAAATTCTGATGGATGTGGAAAGCTTATTTGGGGCCTTTGCTGGAGGTGAGGGTGGAGGTGTGGATGCAGGACGCTCCAACCACAGGGCATCAAAATGGATTTCACCAGTTTCCACATTTCCCCTTCCCACCTTATCCCAGATCTAACCTTCCAATTCTACGTTGCCGTCACAACTTGTCCTACCTGTCCATCTTCCTTCACACCTATTTGCTCCACCATCCTCTCCGATCTATCACCAGTACCCCCACCTCCATCCACCTACCGCACTCTCAGCTACCTTCCTCCCATCCCCACCCCCCTCCCATTTATCTCTCCAACCCCTTGGCTCACAAGCCTCATTCCTGATGAAGGGGTTTTGCCGGTAGAGTCGATTTTCCTAATCCTCCAATGCTGCCTGACCTGCTGTGCTTTTCCAGTGCCACACTCGCGACTCTGATCTCCAGTGTCTGCAGTCCTCACTTTCTCCATATGTAGTCTAGGTCTGGTCAGGAGGGAGAAAGTGAGGACTGCAGATGCTGGAGATCAGAGCTGAAAAATGTGTTGCTGGAAAAGCGCAACAGGTCAGGCAGCATTCAAGGAGCAGGAGAATCAACATTTCGGGCATAAGCCCTTCTTCAGGAATGAGGAGGGTGTGCCAAGCAGGCTAAGATAAAAGGTAGGGAGGAGGGACTTGGGGGAGGGGCGTTGGGAATGCGATAGGTGGAAGAAGGTTAAGGTGAGGGTGATAGGCCGGAGA
>NC_057722.1:7659130-7689467 GCF_004010195.1 Chiloscyllium plagiosum | reverse complement strand
TTGGCTATCAGCCTCTGCTCGGCCACTTTGCGTTGTCGCCTGTCCTGAAGTCCACCTTGGAGGACGGTCACCCAAAGATCCACCATGCACGCAGCGAACACTTATGTGACTCAGCAACGTTATCTATTTCACACACTGCAGGCAAGGATGCCCTGAGGCGAGACCAAGCAGAGGCTACGACAACATGTGAATGGACACCACGCAACATCACCAGGCAGGAGCGTTCCCTCCCAGTTGGAGAACACTTCAGCAGTCCAGGACATTCAACCTCGGAGCTTCGGGTGACCGTCCTCCAAGGTGGACTTCAGGGCAGGCGACAACGCAAAGTGGCCGAGCAGAGGCTGATAGCCAAATTCGGTACCCATGGGGATGGCCTCAACTGGGACCGAGGGGTTCAAGTCACACTACAGGTGACTCCACTACACTTTCTCTCTCACTCTCACACACACACATACACACCCACCCACACAGACCCTCTCTCATACCCAACTCTCTTTCATACGCACGCACCCTCTCACAGACATATACCTCATCACACTCACTCACACACACACACACATATATACATACACTCTATCACAAGCACTCACACATACTGTCTCTCCTATACGTGCTCACATACACGTTTGTAGGGTGAAAACGTTTTTGTAGAATTATATTTTATTTTGCTCAAAAACTGCATGAATCCATGTAAAACTCTGTAAATCCCACTTTAGAAATAGAACCAGTCTAATTCAACATTGGGACACAAACAGACCTCACAGCTTAATGCATTGCCTGAGCTGAGATGAGATGGCACCTATTGTTAGAAAAGTTAGACCTTTCTTGAGAATGTAATTTAAAAGTAGTCCTGGGATTTACATATCAGAGAACATGTTGCAGTTGTATTTCATGTTGCAGTTGTATAAGACTCTGGTGCTGCCGCATCTGGAGTATTGTGTGCAGTCTTGGTTGCCATACTATAGGAAGGATGTGGAGGCACTGGAACGGGTGCAGAGGAGTTTTACCAGGATGTTGCCTGGTATGGTGGGAAGATCGTATGAGGAAAGGCTGAGGCGCTTGGGGTTGTTTTCATTGGAGAAAAGAAGGTTTAGGGGTGACTTGATAGAGGTGTACAAGATGATTAGAGGTTTAGATAGGGTCGACAGTGAGAATCTTTTTCCACGTATGGAGTCAGCCATTACAAGGGGGCATAGCTTTAAATTAAGGGGGTGTAGGTATAGGACAGATGTTAGGGGTAGGTTCTTTACTCAGCGAGTTGTGAGTTCATGGAATGCCCTGCCAGTAGCAGTGGTGGACTCTCCCTGATTATGGGCATTTAAGTGGGCATTGGATAGGCATATGGAGGATAGTGGGCTAGTGTAGGTTGGGTGGGCTTGGATCGGCGCAACATCGAGGGCCGAAGGGCCTGTACTGCGCTGTATTCTTCTATGTTCTATGTTCTATATATTTCCTTCCCTAAGGAATGTTGGTCAACCAGATTTTTTTTTAAGACAATGGTTGTATAGAGAGTCAGAATTAGGCTAGCTTTTGATTCCAGACCATTTTAAAAATGAATTCAAATTACACCATCCTTTATAATGTGTTTCAAAGCCATGTCTCTAGAATATTAACCTGGGCTTCTGGATTTTTAATCCGGTGACTAAATCATGGTTGGGTTTTAGCTTAACTCCACTGATAATTCTTAGCTCCACGACGCAATTGTTGAATTACCCTGACTTTCTGTTCAAAACCACAAATTGAAAAGCATGAAAGGCCAGGAAGCAGGGAGAGACACAAGTACAGGAAGATTTTTCGTTTCCTGTCTATGAAACAATGCCCCAGGTTCCCTCCCCCATTTCTGAGTCAGAGGGTTGTGAGCCCAAATTCTGAAGACTTGAACTCCTGATCAGGCTCCCAGTGCCGGTGTGAAGAGGAAAAAAAGCAGGACCATGAGATATGAGCAGTTGACGACTCATTTCACAATCTCAGTGCCCCAACTTGTTTTGCTGTCAGCTAAGTACTTTCTTGAATTGGAGTGATCCTTTTTAATGTTGAAAATATGGCAACTACTTTGCACACTTTGTTCCCTTCTACCCCAATCAGTGCCCCACAGACTGAAATCTGCTTTCCCCCCAGACCAATCTTTGAGTCACGCATTTAACTGCTTGACTTGATTTACCTTGAGCCAATTTGCCTGTGGCTCAGGTAATAATCCTGAGATCCTTAGCCTTGGAAAGTCTTTGCTGTTCAATTTAGCTCAAAGTCTTCCAGCAGAACCTCCTTTCTAGTCCTAAACTATCATTGGTACCAACATGGACAACAACTGGATCCCTGACACCAGACAAACAGCAAAGCTTTGGAACTCTCATCCATGACGGTAGAGAACGGTATCTATGCCCTAATCTGTACTGTCCCCTATCCCTACTATATTCCTATTTCTTCCCTTCCACATGGATGACTCCCCATACAAAAATGTTGTGATCAGTTCATCCATCCGCCCTGCAGTTCCCACTTTTGTTACGCAGTTGCCAAAAGCCTCATAACTGCATTGGTATGGGCTCCTGTTATTTGTAATTGTTTAAGGTGTTTTAAAACTTTGAACACAATTTGAAGGGTCAGATGTGCACGGCATTGGGCAAATATTTCAAAAAATGTTGGGTAGGAGGTCAGTAGCTAAGAATGCAAAGACACCCAGGTCAGGTTTTAAAGGTTTGTAGCAAACTGAAGAAAATGAGGTTCCAGTTTATGCTAGAAAAGGATAGTTAAAAGTTAAGGTCAGAGCAATAATTTCTGAACTGTCGAGGTGTAAAGAGGAGGGAAAGGATATAAGGCAGTGCACCTGGAGTTGAGAGGGATATAGAAAGGAAATTTTAGTGGGATTGCTAAAAGGAAGAGGCCAGAAAGAGAATAGAGGGGAATTGCATCCTGATTAACCTTTAACGTAGAGCAACAGCCAGACTCATCAAACAATTTGCTCAACGTGTTGGAAAATGCATCAGCAGGGTTGGCAAAACTAAAGATTGTTTAAGCAAGAACAGCCTTACAAAAAGACTTAACTAACTTGTTGTGCAAGTTCATTTGCATTTAAGGCTCTATCACTCAACAGCAATTAAACAGTAAAGGAACATAAACAAAGCTCAAAGTAACGATTTTCCCAGCTTTGTCCCTCAGCGCCAGTAAGAGGTAGGACGGCACTTCCTCATTTCATCAAGTTGTCTGTCGATGAGTCACTATGATGGTATTGCTTTCAGGGAATCACTACCATGAAATGCTAATCTGCTCAGCAATGGTTCTACCATATACCAAGCTGCTGGCTTCCAAGGCATGTCGAGTCCTCAACCAAGATAACTGTTAGTCTGTAAACTTGCATTTTCATGTGATCACTTCCCAGTCTTTTGTTCTGTAAGAAAATAATTCTGAAAGAGTTAATGCTGAAGACTGCATTAAGTTCCACACACTGATGATGTTGTAAGTACTTGCATTGGGAAAGGCAGAACACAGCTGAATCTTGAAGCAGGCAGACCTCACATCTAACTGCCCTCACAGTCTTTGTAACAATGTCAATCATATCAATATAACTTGCAACTGATTGCAATAAATTAATACTTTGCTTAAGGCAGGAGCGTCACTTTGGACTACCTAGTGGTTTTCCTATACCACACAAGACAAAGTGGCACTGTAGATCATGTCACATTAATGATCATTGTTACATAACAAATTGCTCATCGGGGATGGATTAATTTTAAGGGTTTGTTTAATAAAACTGTAAAACACCTTATAAGTTAGCAATCTGATTACAGTAATCAACTGGTTGCTGTCAGTGCAGCTGAGCCAGCAGAGTCAAACATTGTACACACACACAACATGGAGGATGTAAAAAAGCACACACATGATATTCCCTCTCCTTCCAATAGAAAGTTTAATTATTTACAATAATAAGTGAGCCTATGACACTCTATTATGCAAAGGTAATTTGATGATATGTCTAGATTCCATGATGGTGACCGTCTGGAGATGCCATTGATTTCCATCATCAATAGAATCAGTATCCCTACTGTCTGGATACAGGCCATTCAGCCCAACAAGTCTACACCAACCCTCTAAAGACAATCCCACCCAGACACATTCTGCTAGCCTGTTGCTCTGCACTTCCCCTGACTAAGGCACGCAATCTACGCATCCATGAGCACTATGGGCAATTTAGCATGGCCAATTCATCTAACCTGCTTATCTTTGGATTGTGGGAGGAAATCAGAGCACCCAGAGGAAATCCCACGCAGACACGGGGAGAATGTGCAAACTCTAGACAGACAGCACCTGAGGCTGGAATCAAACCTGAGTCCCTGGCACTATGAGCCAACAGTGCTAACCACTGAGCCACTGTGCCACCCACAGCTACTGAACCACGTAATGCCCACAATACAGTCTGTCATTTCTGTTTGCATTGTCAACTTGTTCCTTTGAGGACAGCAGTTGCTGTTCTAGATGCATTGCAGACAGGTTATATTCCAAATTAACCTTCAATTGATCTCATGTCTCCAGCTGTATTGAGTGCTTTAATTTTCTTGGCACTTACTTTATTGTACCTTTGGAGTTTCCAGCACATTTTGAAGCTTCTGGTTTTGGATATTTGTTGGTCCTACTACTTTCCTCACATAATAACCTACTTTAAACTGTACAGCTAGCTTTTCACTTTGTTTACTTTTAATTTGGGACCTTTCCCATATGTTGCTTCAATGGCCATTTGATTTCATCTATGTCTTCTGGAATTCTTTCATGAGAGCATCGTTGCTGGCACTTGTTTCTGAAAGGACTACCTGATGAGCAATTTGTTGCTCTTTATTTTGTGCATTGTGAATCTACACTTATTTTTACAAGTCTTTAATTTTTTTTCCAGTATTGTTTTGAACTCAAGCTGATGTTTCTGTAGCTACTCATGCTGAGCCTGAACTGTTCTTTGTACAAGTTGGTTCAAGTCTTCCTACAAACCAGCAACAATTTTTATTGGCGAGGTGATACTGAGCTTATAGCTCATCCTACTTCTTTTGTACCTCATTCAACTCATTACTGATCCTTGTGAGCTGAGGAGAGGTATTCCTTCAAGACTTCATCATCTCAGAGATGGTATTCCCTAATCCTGGTTGAAAAGTTCAGCCTTTTCCTTTTGAGGTTTCATTTTGTCTCTTCACTTCAAAGATCTAAACTTTAGTTCCAATAATTCGAAAGAAAATGAAGTGTTCTAATATTCTTTCACATTTAGTTCCACATGTGTTTCTTGAATTGTCTCTGCTGTGTCTCTGTTGCCAAGTTGATTCTGTCGATTGTGACTATTTCAAGATTAGTGCATGTTGTTATACCTCTTTCTGATGGTGCAGTGGTATCTACAATGCAGAACATCTGCGTAACTCAATTATCCTTGCACTCTCGCACTACTGATCCTGCACATGGAATCGGTGAACTGCTGTATGGATACATGCTTGCAAAATTTCAAGGGGTAGTGTCTTTGTCTTATTCCTGTGTCAATCTTAGCCAATAACAAATAGTCACCAGTTTTTTTCAGAAAAATTATTTGAATTTTTATGAACATTTTAGAAAACGTGATGACGTTGTTTTCCACAAGATTAACAGTGTGAAATAAGTGCTCAAATTTTTTAATCTTAATTTGTATATCATCCGATTTCTCGATCACATCATGCGTGAAGCTCTGACAGGATTCCAGATGGGCTTTATTATACCTTGAAGGTACTCCCTGGGTGGGGACTTTTTGGATTACTGCACAATCCTTTGTAGTTGCATCTGCTCTAGCACATTGCCTCCGCCAATGGCTTTTGCTTTATTATACCTTACAAAATTGATTGAAAGCTGAACATTTCCAGAGTGCATAGCAAGGGCCACACCCTCCACACGTCTTGCTATATTTGTGCGTTCAAATGATTGCATCAACTGTGGGGTTGGACTGAGGACCCGTAAGCTTCCACAACCTCTGAAGATCACTTTCTATTTATGTCTAACCTTCAGTGATTCTTCAAAGTCATACATCTTCAGTTTCTCTTGCAAATTTTTCTGGAAACCTTCCACGGGAATAGATTTTGATCAACTCAACTGTTCCATTTGCTAGCTCCCCATCTGAAAAATCATTTTGCTCTGCATCTGATCACCGCGTTCTGTGGTTTCTGCAGGCAGTTTTCTAATTGTTATGAATTCTAGTCAATGAAGATGTACATTTCATCTAAATTTGAATTGGTCTTCGAGTGTGGTCCAAGTATTCTGGGGATTTGTTTTAGCTCTGTGGCTGTTAGTCATGGTGTATAATCGTCCACAGCTTGGCAACTCAAAGGAAATCTTACTGACCCAACTTTTAATGATGTTACACACTCAAATCTAGGAAACGCTGCTTAGAATGCTGTTTAAACATGTTAAATTCTGTTATGAGGTCTGCTGTGTTTGATTTTAAAGTAGGCATATTTGTTGTCATTTTGATTGCAAGCAAAGGCAGTTCAAAGGCATACTATGAGCCAGCATACACCATGATCATTTGCTTTTCTCAATGAGTTAAACTGGCCCCTCAAGTGGAATCAATCTCTTTATTAACACAGTTTATGTGGCAATAAGCAAAGACAGCCTTGTGCTTAAGTATGATTAAAGATTGTTAACTTTGTATTTTTCTTGGAGATGCATGAAAAGCATGATCAGCATGATGTCTTCACCACCGTCCACCATGTAATTTTAATGATAATACTCCTTCTGATCAATCTCCCATGCACATCAACTGCAAAGGATTCCACAGATCCCCAACTTTCCCAAATGAACCAAATGTGTTGAAGCAGAAAGTGACCACAATGCTTTCATTTGAATTAATTCAACGTCTGCAACATCGTCGTTTACCCACCATGATGCAGCGTAAAGAGACCTTGAGCAGGTCAACAAGATGATTGATGATACCTGCACTACAAGTATGAAGCATCATCTGATTGTCACCTATAATGAGGTCCACTCTTTCTCCAGAGTCAACAAAGAGCAAGTTGTTATGAGTTCCAAAGGGATGCTTTAAATGCTGGGACAGATCTGGGAGTGGTTTGTAGTACAGCCGTGTGAGGGTCTTAGGATCATGGCAGTGTATTCCACGCTGTATAGCTTTGCTTTGTAAAAATACTTCCTCATGGAGAATACTGAGAACATAGAACTGAAGAGCACAAGGGCAATTAGAATATGAAGCCCTGCAGCATGATGAATATCTAAAGTGTAGTTTATTGCTCGCTGCCATAGGAATTTCTTACCAGTCTGATACTGTTCGACTCCTTTGAAAGCTTGATAAAAATGAGGGAGAAAGAAATGGCAGGATATGCTAATAAGGTTGGACGCAATGAGATAGGAGTAGAAATCACATCATAGTCCTTTTGGGGCAAATGGCCTATTTCTGAGTTGAAGGTGATCTTGAAGATATCCCTCTCTTATCATGAAGGCAGGTCTTGGAAGAGGTTATGTCTGGGTAGAAATTCAATGAGAGTGCCAAGAGTTGGGAACATTACTTTTAACATTGTGCTGAATACTAACATGATAAATCTAGTGCACAAACTCCCTCCAGAATCTGCCATCATGTAATGTCTTACATTGCTACTAATGACTATTTACGTAACTAGGTATTGACTCTTTACTCGACAGTAAGAATCAACGATTCGGGCATAAGCCTTTCATTAGGAGTGAGGCTCATTCCTGATGAAGAGCTTATGCCCGAAACGTTGATTTTCCTGCTCCTTGCTGCTGCCTGACATGCTGTGCTTTTCCAGCATCACACTCTCGATTCTGATACTCCAGCATCTGCAGTCCTCAATTTCTCCTCCATTACTCAACAATCCTAAAGGAGTCCAGGAAAAAGTTCTTGCAGCCTGGTGTCTAACCTTAACCATCACTTCCCTAAGTATCTGACATCCTTGCTGTAATCCACGTTTCTGAAATAGCAAAAGTTGAAATATAAAATCTATTTCCTAACTTTCCATCAATAACTTGGGGAATATATCACCCAGAGGGAAAGCTATTGTTGATGAATGCTTCAGGAAGGGGAAGAACTGAACATATTTACATAGAACATAGAATAGTACAGCACAGTACAGGCTTTTCAGTCCTTAATGCTGTGCTGACCTTTTATCCTACTCTATGATCAAATTAATCTACATACCCTTCATTGTACTATCATCCATGTGCCTATCCAAAAGTCGCTTAAATGTCCCAAATGTATCTGACTCTACTACCACTGCTGGCTGTGCATTCCACGCACCCACCACTCTCTGTGTAAAGAAGCTACTTCTGATGTCTCCCATAAACCTTCCTCCAGTTACCTTCAAGTTATGCCCCTCATGATAGACATTCCTGCCATGAGGAAAAGTCTCTGTCTGTCCACTCTATCTGTGCCTCTCAACATCTTGTACACCTCTATCAAGTCACCTCTCATCCTTCTTCGCTCCAATGAGAAAAGCCCTAGCCCCCTCAACCTTTCTTCATAAGACATACCCTCCAGTCCAGGCAGCATCCTGGTAAACCTCCTCTTCACCCTCTCTAAAACTTTTACATCTTTCCAATAATGAGGCAACCAGAACTGAACACAACATTCCAAGTGTGGTCCAAACAGGATTCTATGGAGCTGCAGCATAACCTCGCAGCTCCTCAACTCAGTCCCCCTGCTAATGAAAGCCAACACACCATTCATCTTCTTAACAACTTTATCAACCTGGATGGCAACTTTGAGGGATCTATGAACATGGATCCCCAGATCCCTCTATTCCTCCACACAGCCAAGAATCCTGCCTTTAATCCTGTATTCTGCATTCAAATTCAACCTTCCAAAGTGAATGACTTCACACTTTTCCAAGGTGAACTCCATCTGCCACTTCTCAGCCCAGCTCTGCATCCTGTCAATGTCCTGTTGCAACCTACAACAGCTCCCCCACTATCCACTATTCCACCAATCTTCATGTCATTGGCAAACTTACTAAGCCACTCTTCCATTTTCTCATCCAAGTCATTTATAAAGATCACAAAGAGCAGAGGTCCCAGAACTGATCCCTGGTCACTGAGCTCCAAGTTGAATACTTTCTATCTACTACCACCCTCTGTCTTCTATGGGCCAACCAATTCTGTATCCAGACAGCCACATTTCCCTGTATCCCATGCATCCTTACTTTCTGAATGAGCCTACTATGAGGAACCTTATCAAACACCTTGCTAAAATCCATATACACCACTTCCACTGCTCTACCTTCATCAATGTGTTTGTCACATCCTCAAAGAATTCAGTAAGGTTTGTGAGGCATGATTTGCCCCTCATAAAGCCATGCTGACTATCTCTAACCAACCTATGCTTTTCCAAATAATCATAAATCCTGTCTCTCAGAATCCTCTCCAACACATTGCCCACCACTAACGTAAGATTGACTGGTTTGTAATTCCCAGGATTGTCCCCATTTGTCACCTTTCAATCGTACGATACTACTCCAGTGGACAGTGAGAGGCAAAGATCATCACCAAAGGTGCAGCAAGCTCTTCCCTCACTTTCTGTAGTAACCTTGGGTATATCCTGTCTGAAAAATGTGTTGCTGGAAAAGCACAGCAGGTCAGGTAGGAATTCCTGAAGAAGGGCTTATGCCGGAAACGTCGATTCTCCTGTTCCTTTGATGCTGCCTGACCTGCTGCGCTTTTCCAGCAACACATTTTCAGCTCTGATCTCCAGCATCTGCAGTCCTCACTTTCTCCTATATCCTATCTGGCCCACGGGATTTATCTACCTCATGTTTTTCAAAATTTTCAGCATCTCCTCCTTCCTAATATCAACCTATTCGAGCATATCAGTCAGTTTCATGCTGTCCTCAGAAATGTCAAAGTCCCTCTCACTAGTGAATACTGAAGCAAAGTATTAATTAAGGATCTCCCCTACCTCCTCCGACTCCAGGCACAAGTTCCCTCCACTATCCCTGATCGGCCCCACCCTCGCTCTGGCCATCCTCTTGTTCCTCAAACAAGTTTAGAACGCCTTAGAGTTTTCCCTAATCCTACTCGCTAAAGCTTTTTCATGCCCCCTTCTAGCTCTCCTAAGTCCATTCTTCAGTTCCTTCCTGGCTACCTTGTAGCCCTCTAGAGCCTTGTCTGATCCTTGCTCCCTCAACCTTAAGTAAGCTCCCTTCTTCCTCTTGACAAGATGTTCCACATCCTTTGTCACCCAAAGTTCCTTCACCCTCCCATCCCTTCCTTGCCTCAGTGGGACAAGCACTGTCAGTGAGTGCTTCCTAAACAACCTCCACATTTCTATTGTGCATTTCCCTGAGAACATCTGTTCCCAATTTAGGCACCTGAGCTCCTGCCTAATAGCATTGTAAATCTCCCTCCCTCAATTAAATACTTTCCCATACCATCTGTTCCTCTTCCTCTCCAAGAGTATAGTAAAAGTCAGGGAGTTGTGATTACTATCACTGAAATGCTGTCCCACTGAGAGATCTGACACCTGGCATGGTTTGTTGCCAAGCACCAAATCCAATATGGCCTCCCCTTCAGTCGACCTATTTACATATTGAGTCAGAAACCCTTCCTGGACATACCTGACAATAACTGCTGTGTCCAAACTAAGTGAACTAAGGAGGTTCCAATCAATATTAGGGAAGTTACAGTCACCCATGACAACAACCCTGTTACCTCTGCACCTTTCCAAAACCTGCCTCCCAATCTGCTCCTCTGTGTCTCTGTTGCTATTGAGGGGCCTGTAGAAAACTCCCAATAAAGTGACTGCTCCTTTCCTGTTTCTGACATTTGTCCAGACTGACTCTGTAGACAAACCCTCCTCGACGATCTTTCTTTCTGTAGCTGTGATACTATTCCTGATTAGCAATGCCACTCCCCCACCTCTTTTACCAACCCACCCACCCCTTTTGTTTTGAAAATCTAAATTCCTGGAACATCCAACAGCCATTCCTACCCCTGTGATATCCAAGACTCCATAATGGCCACAACATCATAGTTGCAAATACTGATCCATGCTCTGAGTTTGTTACCCTTATTCCTGATACTTCTTAAAATAAAAAAGACACTCTTTGACCCATCACACTGGCTGCACCTTTGCCTTATCGAGTGCTTCTTCCTCCTGCACATTGTATCTGCCTGTTCACTACCTACTCTATCCTCGGATTCATAGGTCCGGTTCCCCCCACCCCCACCAATCTAGTTTAAACTCCCCCAAAGAGCTTTAGCAAACCTCCTATCCAGGATATTGGTGACCCTCCGGTTCAGGTGCAACCCCTCCTTCTTGAACAAGTCCTACCTTCCCCAGAAGGTATCCCTATGATCCACATACCTGAAGGCCTCCCTCCTACTCCAGCCCTACAGCCATGTGTTCAGCTGCATTTACTCACTGTCCCTAGCCTCGCTAGCACATGGCACCGGTAGCAATCCTGAGATTACTACTCTGCTGTCCTGCCTTCTAGCTTCCAACTTAACTCCCTATATTCTCTTTACCTTTCCCTACCTATGTCATTGGTACCAATGTGTGCTCTGACTTCTGGCTACTCTCCCTTCCCCTTAAGAATCGTGTTGACTCCATCCAAGACATCCCTGACCTGGCACCTGGGAAGCAACATATCATCCAGGAATCTTGCTCATGACTACAGAATCTGTCCATCTTCCTTCCCACCTATCTGCTCCATTCTCCCGTCTGACCTATCACCACTACCCCCACCTCCATCCACCTATCGCACTCTCAGCTACCCTGCCCCCTCCCCCCCTATTTATCTCTCCATCCCCAAGACTCCCAGCCTCATTCCTGATGAAGGGCTTTTGGCCATAACATTGATTCTCCTGCTCCTCGGATACTGCCTGACCTGCTGTGCTTTTCCAGCACCACACTCTCAACTCTAATTTCCAGCATCTGCCGTCCTCACTTTCACGACAGAATCTCCCGTTTGTTCCTTTTACGATTGAATCTCCTATCACTGTCGCTCTCCTACACTCCCCGCTTCCCTTCTGAGCCACAGAGCCAGGCTCAGTTCCAGAGACCTGGTCGCTGTGGCTTTTCCCTGGTTGGTCGTCCCCCCAATACTATCCAAAATGGTATACTTATTATTGAGGGGAATGGTCACTGAGGGTCCCTCCATTGTCTGCCTTTTTCCGTTTCCATCCTGATGGCCACCCAACTACCTTAGTCCCGTAACTTAGGTGTGACTACCACCTTGTCACTCCTTTCTATCACCCCCTCAGCCTCCCGAATGATCCGAAGTTCATCCAGCTCCAGCTCCAGTTCCCCAGCGCGGTCTGTGAGGAGCTGGAGTTGGGTGCACTCTCTCCCAGGTGAAGTCAGCAGGGACGCCAGTGGTGACCCTTACCTCTCACATCCAGCAAGAGGAGCATGCAACTGCCCTAGCCTCCATCCCTAATGCTCTAGATTGCCAAGAGAGATTGGTGAGACAAATTTTAATTTAGACATGAGTTCTGGAAATCCCCCTGCAGTCTCAGTTTGCAGCACAAGACAAGAAGCTGATTGCACCAGGGGATTTTGTAATACAAGTCACAGGCTTTATTATATGCCTCAATATTCCTAACAATCCCTACAGGTGAACAGTTACCTCCATCCCTGCAAGTCTATTGCTTTGTCTCACTGCAGGCAACAATGGAGATCAGGCTGTGCCAGTACACATGCTTTCTTTTTTAATTTATTCATTCATGGAATGTTAATGCCTCTGGCGAGCCAACTATTTATCATCCATCCCTAACTGATAAGTGAAAGAGAGCCACCTACTTGAACTGCTGAAGTTGTGATATAGGGACAGCCGCAGTGCTGTTAGGAAGGGAATTTTAGGACTTTGACTCATTGACTATGAAGGAATGGCAATAGAGTTCCAATTCAGGACTTGGAGGGGAATCTGCAGGAGGTGGTGGTCTAACACTACCCCTGACCTCCTAAGTAGTAGAGGTTACAAGTTTGGAAGGTGCTGTGAATTACTGGACTGCTGCCTCACAGGTTAAATTCCCACCTCGGGCAACTATCTGTGTGGAGTTTGCACATTCTCCCTGTGTCTGCATGGGTTTCGTCCGGGTGCTCTGGTTTCCTCCCACAGTCCAAAGATGTGCAGGTGAGGTGAATTGGGCATGCTAAATTGCCCCGTAGTGTTAGATGCCTTAGTCAGGGGTAAATGTATGGGTCTGGGTGGGTTGCCCTTCGGAGGGTCGGTGTGGACTGGTTGGGCTGAAGGGCCTATTTCCATACTGTAGGGAATCTAATCTAATCTACTGCAATGTGTCTTATAGCAGAGACACACTGCTGCTGCCAAGCATCAATGATGGAGGGAAAGGTTATCTGAAGTGATGGCTGGGGTGCCAATCAAGGAGACTGCTTTGTCCTGGAGATTGTCAAGTTTCTGGAGTGTTGTTGAAGTTGAATTCTTCCTGGTAAATGGAGAGTATTCCGTCACATCTTGACTTGTGCCTTTGTAGATAGTGAACCGGGACTGGGGAGTCAGGAGGTGAGTTACTTGCTGCAAAGTTCCCAGTCCCTGACCTGCTTGTATAGCCACAGCATTGGCAAAAATGTTCTACTCCACTTATTAAACCCCAAAGTGAGGAAAATGTAAATTCCAAGAAGGTAGCTCATACAGGGGATCTGTTGCGCTGCACAGGATACTTCATAGATCAACTTACTAACATATGCGTGCATCTGATCAAGGCAGCTCCGAGATTTTGCCCACACTCTGTAACAACCTTCTACAAGTCGACACAGATGGGAAGAAAGGATATTTTCGGATTTGAGATGCGCTGACTTAGAAAGTCTACTGTAGCAAGAAGAAGCTAGCTTTGCAACTATTGAAAACATTTCTACATATTTTTATCAGGGTCAGAGCAAGGTTATATTTCATAAATATAAAATAGTCATAAATATAAAATAGTTTGCGCCAGTTTGGGAGGTACATTTGAATTAACTCCCTTTGGATTTTCCAATGTTCAAATAAATCAAAGGTTTGAACGCATCCTGAAATGAGCCGACATATAAAAAGGGGGAATTTAACTTTACCCTTCTCCATAATAGCTATTTTAAATAAAATGTTTGCGATCCCCATTTCTGCTACTTGATCACCGCTGAAATAGTTCACTCCTGCTCACGTAAATTGTTTATATCACGTCAATCGGCCAGCAGTGCAATTTTAACTAAGGACTGTGTCTGGAAGTCTGCATGCTTTTCCCTTCAAGTGAAGGCAGTTCAAAAACTCTTGAGAAGTCAAATTGGTTCAATGGATGTCCTTTCTTGTCCAGGTCAGAAGCAGCAGGACAAGTTTTTCAGGCCTATATAAGATTCACCCTTCCCTGCCCTGGACTGACTTTTCTTGTTTAAGATAGCACTTTGCCTGTGAATTATTTGTTTTCCAGTAATAGTTCCTCTGATGCTGGTTCATGGATGTACTGTCACCTAATTATTGTGATATAATTACACTAGTTATCGTGGATCACGGACATTCTGTCACTAGTTACTGAGGGTCAGGGATATAGTGACACTTGTTATTATGGATATACTGTCATTAAAAACCAGATGTCAAGGGTGATTCTGTCACTTGTTAGGAGATGAGGAATATATATTTTAATAAGTGTCGTGTATAACTATTTTTTAGCAAACAGAGGCCAGAGTGACTGTTGTTCAACTGAGGTTAAAGCATATTAAGTTTGGTATAATGTTAAGCCATATATTATTATTCAACTTTATCCAGCTACCAAAATACAAGTGATTGGAGACCTGCACATGCATTTTGATCTTCTTGGTGAGAGGGTGATGCAGAACTGACAGTGTAGCTTAAGGTTAGCAATACCTGGTTTAGCTCAGGACAAACCCAGTACCCAATCGACAGAAGGGGCTTGACATGAAAACAAACAGCATGGTCCTGCCGTGAGTAAACCAAACTATAGAAAAACGGGGCCCCACCTCAAACCACATAGATACCATCTTTGTCTGGTGTGGCTGCCTATTGATATAGTGATGCCGGAGGCCGTCGAATCAAGCACAAACATCATATCTTTATTGCCTTTATATTAGTTCTTGAGATAGTAGTCCCTCATAAACTTTTGATCTTTCCTTTCAGGAGCAGAGATTATTTGGGTTTGCTTAGTCTTGGATGATGTGTCTGGAAATGACGAATTTGTATAATGTCTTATCATCAGACGAATAAAGAGATAATCTAGTTTTAGGTGCAATTGATTGAGGAACGGTACACAGGCCATGCTGCACAGAACTCATCTGTTCTTCTTCAAACAAGCTATGGGATCTTTCATTTTTACTTGAACAATAGATGATACCATAATAAAAGCAAAATGCTGTAGATGCTGGAAATCGGACACAAAAACACAGAGAATGTAGGTCTGGTAGCATGTATGGAGAGAGAAACAGAGTTAGCTTTTTGATCTCGTATGACTGTTCTTTAGAACTGGAGAAAAGTCATATTGGACACAAAACACTAACTCTGTTTCTCTCTGCACAGGTGCTGTCAGACCAACAGGCTTTCTCCAACATTTTTTGTATTATTAGACAATATTATAATGTTGGATTTCAGCACTGCCAGCATATTAGAATCCTCGCTGCTGTCACTGTCACATTAAGGCATGAATTCCAGATTAGACAGCCTTGTGACTTTAAGACAGTTGCATGTCATTGCAACATGTCACATTGTGGTATGCAGGTATCCATCTCACCTGCCGTCACACTCACCTTCTGAGTAATGGAATCAGTGCTTATGTGTGTGTAGCATACTGTAACATCACTATGTTACATGCAAACATATGTAAATCTATGCTATTATAGCTTTACAAGTAGTTTATGCTGCAAGTAAACTTCAAGATATCGGGTTCATCATACTAACATGTATAAAACCACAAATGGCATCATGGTGGCAGCATGCAGGTACTAGAAAATATTGGCATCAAGCAAATGCTAAAAGTTGGTGGCAGCAACTGGGTGCAAAGCTGGTTGTGATGGTTTCTTCGTGGCACTAAGGATATGGTAAGGTGAAAAGGTGACAGTTGTGAGAAATAAAAACAAAGTGCTGGAGAAATTTAGCAGATCTGGTAGCATGTGTGAAGGGAAACTAGAGTTAACAAATTGAGTCGGCTGTCAATTTGTCAGAAATTAAAGCAAAGGGTTAAAAGATCCCTGGATTCGAAACATTAATTCTGTTTTTCTCTCCAGGAATTCTGCCAGACCAACTGAGTTTCTCCAGCACTTTTTGCCTTTGTATTCATAGTTCCTCATTTTGCTTTATGACAATTGTGAGAAGTCTTCTTCCTAACAGTCATCATCTATCTGACTTCAGAGCTGAAGTTACAAATACAACTAAAACTAAAATGCTACAATAAAACTAAAGACTAAAAACGTGCACTATAACATCAATGAGCACAGCACATAAACTATGTATGTAAGCCTATGTTATTATAATCTTGGAAATAGTTAATGCTGTAAATAAATAACAAAATATCTGAGTCGACGGAACCTGAATAGCTGTGGCATGTGTTATAAAGGCTAATATATGTATAAAAGCACAAACAACATCAGTCATCATTTTGACATGGTCTGGTTAAACCATCTGCGATGACCTCATGTAGAGTTATTGCCAGGAATCTTTTCCATAATGTTAATCTAAACTACTAATGCCAGGACTGAAGAAGGGTTACACCCAAAATGTTGACTTGTCCACCTTCTGATGCTGTCTGTCTGGCTTGCTGTGCTCTTCCAGCCTCCTACTTGTCTACCATATAAACTCTTTAGTAGGAAATGAGCTCAACATTAAAAACCGGAAAGGTTTACATAGCACTTAATACTTGATTACATAGCACATTTTAGATACTTGATTGCCTCTAGTTGGACATCAGGCTCAACTTAAGAGTCAGCGTATTAATGTTCCATTGACTAGAACCAAGTACAGGTACAGCACTGGACCCTCGAACATTACAGGTTAGCTTCTCACAGGAGCATCTGTTTACCTGGGCAGAGCTTATCTGGTGATGTCAACCAGTTGAGTCTCTGTGTTAGCATTTTATTTGAAAGCTGAGACCTCCACTATAGTGCAGCACATCATCACCAAGGCCTTAAAGTGACAGTAAATCTAATTTTCAGGAAAAAGTATGGCCATGCCCTGGTCCCACATTATTTTTAGCTGAAAATGTGTTGCTGGAAAAGCGCAGCAGGTCAGGCAGCATCCAAGGAGCAGGAGAATCGACGTTTCGGGCATGAGCCCTTCTTCAGGAATGAGGAAAGTGTGTCCAGCAGGCTAAGATAAAAGGTAGGGAGGAGGGACTTGGTGAAATTCTTCAAGGAAGGCATCGTTGCAAGAGGATTCGCAGTAGGTTAAAGGGTTATAGAGAGTGGGCAGGAAAGTGGAGTTGAGACCGAGATGAGATCAACCCTGATCATATTAAATGTCACAGCAGGCTCAAGGGGCTGAATGGCTTACATCTGCTCCGAGCTTTTACGTTCCTATGTTCTCCAGCTCCTGTTTCGTATGTTTTTATTCTTACAAACAGTGGGAGCATAATATAGCGACTTCCATGCCAGGAGTATACATCTGGTATAGGAACTTGTGGGCAGAGATTGCTACATGTTTAACACCCTGACCTGTTGCGCTTTTCCAGCAACACATTTTTCAGCTCTGATCTCCAGCACCTGCAGTCCTCACTTCCTCCACATTATTTTTAGTCAAGATTAAATGAGATTGTACAATGCAACCATATTAATTGCCATTGGAGCTTGTACTTGTTCGTATTACCGTGAATTATAGTGAAATGGTCATGAGACCAGTGTCAAAGTGAAGATTTCTGTGCTTTAGACCTTTTATCTACCTAAACAGTTCATTCTTTTGACTTGAATTGCTAAATCAATGAAAGTAATAATATTTCCTCTTGAACTTATTCTGAAATTCCCGTTTGAAGTTGCACTTTTAACAACCCTTTGAAGAAAGTTTTTACTAGACGCACTGCTCCTTAATGCTACCTGAATAGCAGAAATGAGGGGTGTGGTTAGCTCCCAATTTTCATGATGGGTCTCTGGAGAGTGAAGTATCTTTACAAAGGAAGATAGCCTCTATCTTCTTTGAGACACATGTACAGACAAATCTGTATTAACAGCCATTCATGTTACCCAACCTGGAAGATCCATGGGACAAATCATCAACTCAGTTTGGGTATGAGTGTTTATTCTCCACACCAGCCTCCCCCTGCTCGTTTCTAGCTGACCCAATCAGAAAATATTGTATTCTTTTCTTTCTCATGTTTTTAACTAGCCTCAGCAGAAATGGAATTTGTTCTGTTCCCCTCAATTACTCCTTCATGAGTTTGATGTTCAATCATTCACAAGGATAAGACATTTCTGCTGAATTTGTTTTGAGTTTATTAGCAACTAATAACTACTGACAGTCTACCATAGATGGAAACATCTTCTCCAAATCTCATGATAAACTGTAACATAAAGGCATACCATTGCTGTATCACCAGAAATAGCCCCTGACCAGCTAGAGCCCAGTAATATCATTGGGAGTCATGCAGGTGGTTGGCCAAACCTTATCAAGGCTGCCAGAAACAATCAAATTCACTTTGGTGCCTAAGTCACCTCAGGCAGCTTGATTGTCCAGGACAGAAATTAATATTATTCTGACAACCCTGATGAGGGTTTACTCACTGCTGCCCCATATCTCACAATAGACTGCAAAGTAGTGAACCCAGCCAGTATTGGATCTCAGATACAGACCCCTCAATTAACCGATCATCAGCTTACACAAAGAGAAACTAGCTGCACCTTTGAGGTTGTATATGCAACCTGTAAAACTGGGATTGAGTTAACTCATTTAGTTGGACAGCCAGTTTGTAATACAGAGTTCAATTCCCACACCAGCTGAGGTTAGCAAGAAGGACTCTCCTTCTCAATCTCTCCTCTCACCTGACACTCAGTGATCATCAGATTAAACCACCACCAGCCATCTTTATCTCTAATGAGAGAGCAACCCTACAGTCTGGTAAGAATGCCACCTCTGCCTTACCTTTCAGAGTAAAACAACAGGATATAGGAAAGTTGGGCCTGAAATCCTTTCACCCAAGTAGCAACATCTGCTCTCCTTCATCTCTTCTTCCACTCCGAGTCCACTTGCCCAATTGGGCTTGGTGCACAAGTCTTTTCTGGATATCTCTCTAGTAGCCCTTGACAGTGAAGCTCATGTGCAACTGACTATAAACGCACTGACAAATGATATCAGTTGTCCACAAGGAGGTAGAGAAGCAGAGGGTTTGGAGAAAGCAGTCAGCTTGCCTCCATTCTCAGCTCAATCCGTCTCCTTCTGCTACTTACCTCACCAGGATAGTGGTATTCCGGGTGCTGTGAATTGTAACTAAACATAATATCACAAGACAGACTATGACTGGAGCATTGCGGGAAAATAAACAGAAACCTGGATCTCAGGCACTCAGTGGAAATGCATGCAATCGTGCAAAATGAAGTGATACAATTACATAACGCTTCTTAAGCATCAATAATAACGTCTTGAAAACCTTCAATACATTCGGAGGTGTTGCAATTAGCAAATGCATCAACTGAAGTTTATTCCTGGAAGAGTTCTTGTGGCACAGTGTGTAGTATCCCTGACTCTGAGCTCACAGCTCAGGTTCAAGGCTCACGTAAGGTCTCAATGGTTGAAGACAGTTCATGCCATGGTCAAAACTGTAGCTCCTTACAGTCTATGTCGAGAGCAGGCAGGAGGAAAGGGAGAGATTGTTGCTCAGCTATGTGACAGAAAGGAATTGGAGTCTCTACACTCACTATCCACTACGTGCACGTAAAAAGTGTGCGTTGCCACAGCAACCAAGACACCTTGGAGGGCTGGTTGGCTCCATTGTCTGAACATCTGGTCTGGATCAGTATGGTGCCAAAAACATGGGCTCCCATCGCAGCTCCAATTGGGGTATATTGGGATCCATGTCCTTGCCCGACCGCTGGGGGAGAATGCAGCATTTTGGGTTGGATTTGCCTTTGGGTAGATCTCAAGAAAACACTTCCTGGAAGGAATGGCTGATTCTTCTAACTTTGTTCAAGTCTTTAGAAGTTGTTATCTTTTGGAAGCAAAAAAACCTATTTGGGTCTTGATCCTTCATTCTCTCAGAGACATCGGAAACGAGGCTATCAGCTCTTTCCATCCTGAATGGAAGTGTTTTCCTCACTTGGACAAGGAGTACTTTGACAGATCAGTGTTCTGGATGCTTCTAACAGAGGCTGAGATATCCACTTCAGATCTTTCACCGAGGCTCCTAATCAAAGGACTGCGTGAAGATGCTATAAACTGCTGCAAGCATTCAAATACTGCCGTTTGCCATCCCAAAATGGGAAGTTCTGGAGCACTTTAACTCCCCCTCCCCCTCCCCCAAGGACATGCAGGTCGTGGGCCTCTTCCATCACCAAACCCTTACCACCTGCCACCTGCAGGAAGAACACCTCATCTTCCGCCTTGGGACCCTCCAACCATTTGGAATCAATGTGGATTTCACCAATTTCCTCATTTCCCCGCCCTCCACCTTATCCCAGATCCAACCTCCCAACTCAGCACCGCCTTTTTGACCTGCCCATCCTCCTTCCCACCTATCCACTCCACACTCCTGTCCAACCTACCACCTTCACCCCCACCTTCATCCACCTATCACACTCTCAGCTACCTTCCCCCCAGCCCCACCCCACTCCCATTTATCTCTCAGACCCCCTGGCCCACAAGCCTCATTCCTGATGAAGGGCTTTTGCCCGAAATGTCGACTCTCCTGCTCCTTGGATGCTGCCTGACCGGCTGTGCTTTTCCAGCACCATACACTTGACCGAGTTCTGGAGTCAGGGGCTAGTTAATGCTGAGAGCTGACCCTGTGTATTTAATTAGTTTGTGTTGGTAAAGGTCAAAGCTTGTTATATTGGACAGTATGAACTGTGGGATTGCTGAAGGAGAAAGTCTGGACTCACATCAACCTCCAATCCTGGAATTCTCTCCTTCATTGTGTCTAGGTGCTGTTCCATGCCTGGGTTCTCTCCTGTCAGTAAGCTGGGTCTATGTTTTTGCCAGGAATACTGGCTTTTGATTTTCTATGATAGAAACGATAGAAAATTCCCTTCAGATGTGTCAGGGCTGGTGTTTTGGAACTCCTGTACGGGATCTATTGGTGAAATTAAGTGGCTCTTTTGTGACACAGCTAGTAGCCAGTGAGTGCTTCACTGTGGGATATTTAATTACACTTTCAATGAGATTATGGTTACTGCTTGGCATCAGATAATAGGTCCAAACAAAATTCACATTGAACACACATTTACGAAAAAGAAGGCAATTTCTGAGGTGAACCCAATGGGCGTTGCTCACTGACAAAAAGAATCATGATTAAGAAGGACACTGCTAAATTAGTTTTCAGCAAAGTGCCCACTTGTCTGATGCATCAGTAAATGGGAAGATTTCTGTGACACTGAGAATGATATTGATAGGAGGACAAAACCGGAGAGGGCCAGACAAATCAAACAGCAGCAGAATTGTATTCAGCCACAATCTGTAAGCTCATGACCCAGCACATCCTTCAGTCCATAATTACCATTAAGCAAAGGGACAAATTCTTGTTCAATGTAGTGTGCAGGAGGACATTCCAGGAGCAGCACAAGGTACAGCTAAAATCGAGGTGACAACCAAATGAAGCTGCTGATGCAGGACAAGTTACAAGCTAACAAGCATGCAACAGAGCTAAGCAATCCAACAAGCAACAGATGAGACCCTCAGTTCTGTACTCTTGCCATGAATCTAGTCATGGATAATGGTGGACAATTAATCATTATCAGGAGAAAATGACGACACAACTATCCCTGTACTCAATGATGGGGGAGTCTGGTACATTAGAGCAAACAACAGAGCTAAAGAATTTCAATCATCTCAGCTAATCCTGAGGACAGATCAGCCAAACCAATTCACTCCAAGTGATATCAAGAGACAACGAAGGAACTGGAGGCAGGAAAGGCTATGGGCCCTGACAACATTCCAACAAATGTCCTGAAGAGTTGCGCTCCTGAATTTGCTGTGCCCCTAGCCAAGTTGTTCCAGTACAATCACTGGTTCAGGCCGAGCTAATAATGCCCATATTCCTTGAAAGAATCAATAGGAGTTCTAAAGGTAAGAACATTGATAACGTTGGTATAAAGTTGAGAGTCAGGGTAAACACCGTTCAAATAAGGATTTATGTCCAGGTGATAGGTTTTGCCCCTCCAAGCCTGGCTTTCTGCTGTGAACATACCTGGTGCAGATATCAATTTACTGATGCCCCAGCTCGGAGACAGAGGAATTAGCTCTAATGTTCCACTGGTGGATATGTGACCTAAAAACCACCTCGCACCACCCCCCCCACCTCCCCAAGTGTATTGCCACTGCAACTGACGCAGGACCCGGCAGCTTCAGCAGTGACTGGATTGCCAGGATTGCCCCAGCGCAAACTCATAGTGGCAGCATCATCGGTCGAGTCAAGATGGCATTGAAGAATGGTGACTCAAGGCTGGCCGACTGTGTCATGCTGGTGATATCTCAGCATCGGGGTGGAACAGAGCAGATCTAGGGCCCATGGCTAAGCATTTAAGGATGACTGGAAGGTTGAACTTTTCACTCTATTTTTCAACATTACACCTACGATTTTGTATCTAGGTATTTTTGTACCCAAGATGGTGCCAGAGAATGACGACTTTGGACACTTTTTATTGTACTCCTGTATCCCTGTACTTATATACACGTGACAATAAAACTTCATTCTAATTTTAACCCTATTTCCAGGTAACTGTGTGTTTTCCTTTAAGCGATGGGTGTGAGATGAATATTTCCTCACTTTACACCTTTTACAATTCTTTTTCTTTGCTTCTTTTACAATGTTCTTGTTCCAGTTCAGTTATGACTGGGAACTGACTACATAAAGGCATCAAACTGATTAGTTCTATTACTGAAACAGTGAAATGAGATACAACCTCTCCATAACTAACTTGAGAATTTGAGCTCGGATAACGAAATCTGAAACTGATAGAAATCTGGAGGCAGTAGAAATGGGACGAAGCTGATAGAATTGCATCAGAACCCAACTGGTTCACTCATGCCTGTCAGGACATGAAACCTGCTCTGTTCATCCACTCAATCCTATATGTGACACCAGCCATACACCCAAGCAGCTGTCTCTGATGTGCCCTCTCTGAGGTTGCAACACAATCCATTCAGTTGTGCCAAACTGTCTAAGTGCAACAAAGGGGTGTAACTCAGCATCTTTCCATTAACGTCCACACCCTGACAATTCATTTTAGAAAGCAGAGCACTATCATTGCACAGCGCTGGAGTTACCACACAGTTCTAGACTGAACACTCGCTGCTTTTGGTTCTGGTAAGGAGTCAGTGTTTCACAAGTGGAAGGTGATAGGCCAATGACAATGATGAGAACGGGCCTCTTAGATATGATAGAATTTAGCAAGATGGGTCAAAATTTTCTATTCTTATTACAGTTCATGCATTTGTATTGCTCCTGTCAATACATTGGGTTGCAATGTGCCTGGATTACACAGAAGAACATTTGGTGGAGGTTCTCCCATTTGATGGCGATACCTTCCATTATCAAACAAAACCATCTGTATCTAATCTGAGATGCAATTGTATCTGGAATTATACATGATGAAAAAATACTTGGGTGAGGTTTCTGTACTATGCCTTAGCACAAGAGAAAATTCAGCGCCACCACTCATTTAAAACTTTCCTAAGATATGTAGATGCCCACCACAATGATGTTGCACACTGGCATAGCTCAAGGTCCAAGACTATGGGCTTTGAAATGTACCAAAGCATAAGGCAGCAACTGCAAACACTATGGTTGGAGCACACTAAGAGCCTGGAACCCTGTATATGGACCTGAGTATGTTTGACATGAAGAGTGTATTGCAAATGTAATAGTGAGCCACCTGATAGTGGCATGTACTGCATTGAAAGAAACTGATCAGTAAACTGATCACTTTCTGTATAGTCAAATTACTCCTGTATTGTCATGTACTTCCACAAATTCTGTGAATAAAGGATATTAGAACATAGCACAATACAGCGCAGTACAGGCCCTTTGGCCCTCAATGTTGCACCGATCTGTGAAACCAATCTGAAGCCTATCTATCCTGCAATATTCCATTTTTGTCCAAATGTCTATCCAATGACCATTTAAATGCCCTTAAAGTTGGTTAGTCTACGACTTGTGCAGGCTGGGCATTTCATGCCCCTACTACTATCTGAAGAAAGAAACTACCTCTGACAACTATCCTATATCTATCACCCCTCAATTTAAAGCTGTGCCCCCTCGTTCTAGTCATTGCCCAACCCGAGGAAATACAATCCTGTGATTGAATTAAGCAAGCCTTAACCGTATCATATTAATGCTAAAGCTGGGAAAACGAGTATAACTAATAACAGAGAATTACAATGGTGTACAGGAATCATGTTAAGCTCACGTGAGGAATGTATCCTGCAATGGTGGAGCAGCAAACCAGGAGAAGGGGGCATGGTGACTCAGTGGACATTTGAGGGAAAAGTCGCAATCCCATTTGTCTCACTCCCACAAAGAAAAAGATATAAAATATCTGGACATTTGTTGTGCTTTCCATGACAGGAAGCATTTTGACCTATTTTTGAGGAAGTGGATAAGAGCAGAGAGTATCATTAGTGTGAGCTGTATTTGTTTAATTATTCCCTTTTAAGCTCAAAGTCCTTGGTTTAAGTTCCACTCCTGGCCTTGACCACCGAAAAACCTAAAGCTGACACTCCAGTGGATTACGAAGGGAACTGTCAGAGATACTGCTCAGCGACGATGCTAAACAGAAGCCCTATCAGCTCAGCTGATGTAAAAAGGTCCAATTGCCTTGTTTCTAAAAAAAGAGTGGAGGGAGTTCTCTCAGGTGTCCCAGCCGATATCCGTCCAAAAGTCAATATCACAAAATCAGATTACCTGCTCATTAGCACATTGCTAACCACGTCTGCAGCAAACAAAACGTGTTCACCAAACACAAGTTAGTTTGTGTCTGGCACAGGTGAGGCAGAAGCATGAGTGTCTGAATAAAGCCTGGGCAAATCTCTTTTCCTGGAATATAATCTAGTTGCAAGTCACTATAATGCCCAGATAAACATCTCCACACCATTAACAACAGGTGCCCTCATTTTTAGTTGAGGCTGCAAAAGTTTGACATTAATTGGATGGTGTGTGCTCTTATTTCTTAGAATTGCAAGCAATATATTTACTCCTGCACCCTGTGTAGTATATCAGCTCAGCCTAAAGAGGGCATCTTGAGACTGGATAAATAGCATGGCATAGAGAAAAGGCCATGAACCTATTATTTTTGCATTATCAGAGGGAGAGCAGGATCCTGCTCTACAGTGAACCAACAGTTTACTATATAGGGCTGATTAATATAATTAGGCTTCAATTTGGTTCTGGAACAATTAAAGCACAAACCTGCTTTCTTTCCATCCTGAGCATCTCGATAATGATGAGCATTCAACGAGAAAAGAAAGACTTGGACTTAGCATATTTCATGACCACTTGCCATTTCAAAACACTTTATAAACAATTAAGTACTTCTGAAGTGCAATGACTTGTAACGTGAGAAATGCAGCAGAAAATCTGTACACAGCAACTCCCACAGACAAGAGTCTTATAATGCCAAGATAATCTACTTCAGTGACAGTGTTTAAAGCATGGAGATTGATTAGGAAAACAGGCAAAGTTCATCTGCTGTCCTTCAAAAAACAGCACAGCACCTACCTGAGAGAACAGAAGCGCCTCAGCGTTAATAACCCATGTTCAAAATGGCACCTACGACAACACCAAAGGTGTAGATAAAATCGATGTGGTGCGGATGCTTCCTCTTGTGGGGCATTCTGGGATGAGAGGTAATAGTCTTAGGATAAGGGGTAGCAAATTTAAAACAGCATTGAGGAGTAACTACTTCTCCCGAAGGATTGTGAATCTGTGGAATTCGCTACCCCAAAGTGTGGTGGATGCTGGGACAGTGAGTAAATTTAAGGAGGAGTTAGGACAGATTTTTCATTGGGAATGGGTTGAAGGGTTGTTGGGAGAAGGCAGGAAAATGGGGGTGAGGAGAGTATCAGCCATGATCGAATGGCAGAGCAGAGTCGATGGGCTGAATAGCCTAATTCTGCTCCATACCTTATGAACTTTCAGTACTGCACTTGAGCGCCAGTCTGAACAAAGCTGTCCAGTTTTTATGCTATCCACCAGGAATATTTCACTTCTGTATATATGTTAACCCTTCAGAACTCAATGACAATGGGCACAAACACAAAGCAAGTTTAACTGTGTAATGATTTTTGCAGAAAATCAGACTGAAAAGCTAACCAGGCCATAATTCTGCAGATTTGCTGATTGTCGTTCTGATGAAAAGTCACCAGGCTTGAAACCTTAACTCTGCCTTCATCCCACAGATCCTGCCAGACTTCCTGAATTTCTCCAGCTATTATTGTTTTGTCTTAGATCTCCAGCATCCACAGTTCTGTTTTATTTTTAATTATTCATGCCTAATCCAAGTGTTCTCTTCAGTACAAAGGGACTGTGAAAACTCTGGCAACTATGATGTTAAAGAATCTAAATTTCAATATTGTTATGATGATGTAGGAGTACTGTATCTTTAAGAGAATGGAAAAACTAACAAGGACTTAGAGAAACGTACAGAGCGCTGAAAAATTTAAAATGTAACATTTGATCAAACAGCTAGATTAGCTGGGTTGCCTCGATACAAAAACAAATTCAAATCCGGCCAATCAGTTTGCATTATGCCGCAAGATACCAAGTTCCAATCAAGTTTGAATTTAGTGTTTTGACTATATTAAAACCAATGAAACGATCCGATGCTTTGGGATAAAAATATCAGACATTTTGGAATAGTTAGCCCAAGCGGCAAAGAGAACTGCCAAGCCACCAACAAGTACAGACTGCCCACAGCTCAGCTCTCCTAAAGGTACCTTTACCTATCAATGACCTGTGAAACAGAATCCCTAAGAAGAAGACGAAAAGATGACAGAGGAAAATACAGAGCACACTCGGCAAGTTGAATGGTTTTGAAATGTGATTTTTTTTTGGTAAATTGTAGTTGGGAGTTTTTTTTTAATTGGACCAATATTGTAGAGAGGAAGGTAAAAGATAGGTTTAGACAAATGAGTTGTAAATAGTTGTTAGTTAATTATTCTCTGTTGGACTTTAAAAAAATAGAGTTGTTAATTTTTACTTCAAATAGTCACTTTTGGGATAGTCCTTTGCCTCTCAAATTTTCACAGATTACAACACAGGCTAAATCTTTTCTGTGTTGCTGGTTTAAACTAATGGGGGGTGGGGGAGGGGGTTAATCCTGTGTTGTGACAGATGACTGGTGGCTTGGCAGTTCCCTTTGCTGCTCTGGGTAACTGTTCCTAAAAGTCTGATATTTATACCAAAGTATTGGATCATTTCATTGGCTTTAATATAGTCAAAATACTAAATTCAAACTTAATTGGAGTTTGGTATCTTGGGGCATAATTTAAACTGGCAAATTCAAATTTGCTTTCGTATCGAGTCTACCTAGCTAATCTAGCTGTTTGACCAAATGTTACATTTTAAATTTTCCAGTACTCTGTGTGCTTCTCTAAGTCCTTGTCAGTTTTTCCACTCTCTTAAAGATACAGTATTTCTACATCTTCATAACAATATACTTTTAGCAGCAACATCTTACATTTATATATTCCCTCTATCAGAGGTCAATTTAAAGAGGCACTTCAGAGAAGCATATGCAATAAATATATGCCATGTCAAAAAAGACAATATTCGAAAGGGTCAAAATAGTATGCTTGAAGGACAGTCTTAAAAGGAGACTAGAGTGGGGAGAAGGTTTAGAAGTTAGGAACTACATAATTTAAGGATTAATTTGTCAAAAATGCAGTTGTCAGTAGTGGGATCAGGTGAGAGGACCCCTGAGTCTCTGGCTATATATCCTTCGTAAATTCTCCATCCCATTTCCACATTGCTCTTTGTCCAACGTAATGTTCGAACGATGTTCAATACATGCTGAAGTGACAGACAATTAGTCACTTTCCAACTTCCTAGCCTCTTCAACTCCAACAATTCCTGATCACAAACATTAGTCCCACTCTCTTGGACAGCAGGTGCTGCGTAAGGATGTCATAGTTGCCACTTCTGCTGCCTCTGCACCCACCTTTGGTTTCTCTACTTATCCAAATTCCACCTCATTCCACCTCTATCTGGCTGCATTACAGCTTGGTACGGCAACTGCTCTGCACAGAACTATAAGAAATCAGAGAGTTGTGAACACAGCCCAGTCCATCCTATGAGTAAACCTTCCATCCATTGGCTCCCATTAACACTTCCCCTGCCTCAGAAAGGCAGCCAACATCATCAAAGACCACCCCAACCCACCCCATTCTGGTTATAATTTATTCTGATGTCGTCTGTAGGGCAGAAGTTTAAACACACAGGTTCAAGAACAGCTTCTTCCCTGCTGTTATTAGACTTTTGAATGGACCCCACAAATTTCAAATCTAATGTTGATCTTGCTTTTGGTGCACCATCTTTGCAGCTGTAACTTTGTGCTCCTCGCTCTGTTCAATCACCCCATGATCTTTGTATGTTGTGATCTGCCTGTACTGTACGCAAAACAAGACTTTTCACTGTATCCAGGTACATGTGACAATAATAAGACAAATCCAAATCATTTGTCCAGTGTCATCATCAACCACCCATACCTTCCACATGACCAAAGACCTGTTTTTTTCTATACCATCCTGCTTTTTTTTTTCTTGACTCTGTATTTGTTGTTTTCAAAGCTGCCAAATCTCCAATTGCTCCAGGTTCAGATGAAAAGCCAGCAAGCTGAAACATTTCTCTCCTGGTAGATGCTCCCTGACCAGCTGATTGTTTCCCCACATCTTCTGATTTGATTTCGGATTCGCAGCACGTGCGCTATTTCGCCTCCGTTGCTGAGATTGTGCGAGACGGGTAATAGTAAAGCATGACTTTAACCACTAGTTTCTGAGTGTCAACTATTACTTCAAATGTGTCATTTATTTTATTGATCTCAGGGGGAAAGAAAATTTACAATCCAGCCTCCTGAAGAAAGGTTGGCTCAACAGCGCTAAGTGACCAAAGTACACAGTGTGTGAAGTGTTTCTTTGTGATAGGCTAGAGAATAGAAGATAGCTCAGCTAACAAGTTCCTAATAGATTCCATACAAAAGGAAGGCAATTAAAGAATAGCTCACTACCTAAATATTTCTTTGTTGGTGCAATAGGAGTACTGTCTGTTCCAAGGCAGAGAGTTCAAGCTAAAGGAACGAGGTGTATTAGTTGCTCTGTGTGAAATACTGGTTGATGGGTTCAGTGTGCCTGTAAATGAGAATTTATTGGAGAAAGATAAGACTTTGACACTGATCAGTAGCCCCTAAGAGCACGATGGAGCTTCCCATTTGTATAGCACTAAGACTATTTTTGTTGTCACAGAAACAGATTTAACCCTTTTCAGTCACAGTCATCACAACAGGAGCTTTCCCTTGGTTGTGTTAAAATTGATGAGACAATTACTAACAGACAGTACACACACACTGAGCAGGAACGACAAACACCAAGATAAAGGCTTCTTTCAATCAAGACCTATCCACACAATTCAAAGGATCATTTCTCTTCAATGTCTTACAATAGCTTCAAGTCAAGAAAGAAACCAGCATTTTTTTTTAATATACAGAGCAGAAGAGGTGGGAAACATTTTTTTTAAACTTTCTTCCACCAATCCCTCCACTCTTATTTGCAGAGCAGGTATTTAATGGTCTACTAAATTTTGTTATGTTCCCATTTTATCCAGCAGGGTATTTGAGTCTGACCCAAACAAAATTTTTGCTCTTCTTTCATGACTTTGTACCAGAGTCTTTTTTGACTCCCTCTGCCAACTACTCACTTAGAGTCATAGAGTCAAAACATGTACAGCACTGAAACAGACCCTTCGGTCCAACTCGTCCATGCTGACCAGATATGCCAACCCAATCAAGTCCCACCTGCCGGTACCCGGCCCATATCCCTCCAAAACCTTCCTATTCATATACCCATCCAGATGCCTTTTAAATGTTGCAATTGCACCAGCCTTCACCACTTCCTCTGGCAGCTCATTCCATACATACACCACCCTCCGTGTGAAAATGTTGCCGCTTAGGTCTCTTTTATATCTTTCCCCTCTCACCCTAGACCTATGCCCTCTATTTCTGGACTCCCCCACCCCAGGGAAAAGACTTTGTCTATTTACC
>NC_057722.1:7656196-7659107 GCF_004010195.1 Chiloscyllium plagiosum | reverse complement strand
TCAAATCCTCCAACCCTGGCAACATCCTTGTAAATCTTTTCTGAACCCTTTCAAGTTCCACAAAACCTTTCCAATAGGAAGGAGACCAGAATTGCTTGCAATATTCCAACAGTGGCCTAACCACTGTCCTGTACAGCCTCAAACATGACCTCCCAACTCCTGTACTCAATACTCTGACCAATAAATAACTTCATAGATAATCTTTCAAATAAGTGTAACAGAACACCCACTGAGCCAGGTGCATTGACTAACGATTTCAATGTTGCATTTCAACGAGTTTTATGAATGTATGATCAAATGAAAATTTACAACGAATGACAATAGGTCGGATGAACTCCCCAGATGCTGTCTGAACCTGCTGTGCTTTTCCAGCGCCACACTTTTTGACTCTGATCTCCAGCATCTGCAGTCCTCACTTTCTCCTGAGCAAACGTTGGGTCTTTTCCAGCTTTTGCATCACAATTCTGGAGGCAATTGGAATGCAAAATATTTCCTGAAAAGTGGAGTCGCAGGCAGACAGGATACTGAAGAAGGCGTCTGGTATACTTGCCTTTATTGGTCAGTGCATTGAGTACTAGAGTTGGGAAGTCATGTTGTGGCTGTACAGGGCATTGGTTAGGCCACTTTTGAAATACTGTACTCAATTCAGGTCTCCCTCTACAGAAAAGATGTTGTGAAACTTGAAAGGGTTCAGAAAAGATTTACAAGGATGTTGCCAGGGTTGGAGGGTTTGAGCCATAGGGAGTGACCTTACAGACGTTTATAAAATCATGAGGGGTATAGATAAGGTGAATAGCTAAGGCCTTTTTCCCCAGCATAGGGGAGTCCAGAACTATAGAGGGCATAGGTTTAATGTGAGAGGTGAAAGATTTACAAGGGACCTAATGGGCAAGCAACATTTTCACACACAGGGTGGTACGTATATGGAATGAGCTGCCAGAGGAAGTGGTGGAGGCTGGTACAATTACAGCATTTAAAAGGCATCTGGATGTGTATATGAATAGGAAGGGTTGACAAGATTATATCTGGTTGGCATGGAGTTGGACTGGGGGGGGTTCTGTTACTGTGCTGCATATCTCTATGATTCTGTGAAAATCTAAATATTGCTTAAATATCATGAGTTTCTGACTCAGTAACACTTTTAAGGCAGTGAATTCCAGACTTCTACCACCCTTTGAATAAACGAAAAACCAACTCTCCTCTTAGCCTTCCAACTCTTATCTTAAATCCATTTGCCTGTTTATTGACTCATCTACCAATGCTAAAATGTTCTACCAATGTCTCTATCAGGTCTTCTCTCAACTTTTGCTGCTATCCCATCTTTCCTTACTGATTAAAGTCTCCAACAAAAGCAGCATCCTGGAAAATCTCCTCTGCACCTTCTCTCGTGCAATCATATCCTCCCTGTGATGTGGTGACTAGAACTGCATGCAGTAGTTAAGTTGAGGCCCAACCAACATTTTACACAGTTCCAGCATGAACTCCGTGCTCTTGTATGCCATGCCTCAGCTCATAAAGACAAGCATCGCATATGCCTTCTTAACCAACTTGCATGCTACCTTCAGGGATCTGTGGTTATGCGCACCAAGGTCCCTCTGACATTCACTGTTTTCCAGGGTCCTCCCATTCATGGTGTAATCCTTCACGTTGTTAGTCCTCCCCAAGTGTATTACCTCACACCTTTCTGGGTTGAATTCCATTTGCCATTGCTTAGTCCCCCTGACCAATCTGTTGATATCCTCCTGTAGTTTACGCCTACACTCCTCATTACTTACCGCCCTGATAGTTGTCATGTCAACCATGAACTTCCTGATCATGTCCCATACACTTAAATCTAAACTATTAACATACACCATGAAGGGCAAGATCCCCAGCATCAAACCCCCTGGAACCTTATTGGAAACACACTTTCTCTCGGCCAAGTTTGGATCCAATATACCATTTTGCCTTGGATCCCACAGGCTCGAACCTTCTTGACCAGTCCGCCAAGAGGGTTCTTTAGCTAAAGCATGTAAATCTCATCAAATGTATTGACCTTATCAACATTCCTGGTGACCTCCTCAAAAACTTCAATCAATTATGTCAAACATAACCTTATTTTGACTAATATCTGATTAATCTGTGTCTGCTTGAGTGCTGTCCCTCAGAATTATTTTGAATACAATCTCCACTACTAGGTTCGGCTGACCAGCCTGTATTTTCCTGCTCTGTAACTATTTTTTTGTGATCGGGGCAACATTAATGTACTCCAGTCCTCTGCCACCTCAACTGTGGCCAGAAGGAATTTCAAAATTATTGCCGGGGCTCCTCCCTTAGCTTCCTCAGCTGCCTGGGATGCATCTCATCCCGTCCTGTAGATATAGCGGCAGTGTGACAGTCAGCGTCACCGAGATGAGCGAGGGGCAGTGTGACAGCTTAGTGTCACTGAGATGAACGAGGGGCAATGTGACAGTCAGCGTCACCGAGAGGGACAGTGTGACAGTCAGCATCACTGAGGGGAGTGAGGGACAGTGTGACAGCGTCACCGAGAGGTGAGAGGGACAGTGTGACAGTCAGCATCACTGAGAGGAGTGAGGGACAGCGTGACAGCGTCACCGAGAGGGGTGAGGGACAGTGTGACAGGCAGAATCGCTGAGAGTCTCACACTCCTCAGGGATACGATCGCCCACGTGTAGGACAGAAGGTTGGACACCTGCCTGATCAGCCGGGACCAGGAGAAAGCCTTTGACAGGATATTGCATACATATATGAGAGATGTTCTCTCCAAAATGGGCTTTGGGGAGAGAATCTGCAATTGGATCAGACTGCTCTACACCAACATTGTCAGTGCAGTCTCAATCAATGGGTGGGAATCAGATAGCTTCCCAGTCAGGTCTGGAGTCAGGCAGAGCTGCCCCCTCTCTCCTGCCTT
>NC_057722.1:7652998-7655299 GCF_004010195.1 Chiloscyllium plagiosum | reverse complement strand
CTCGAAGCGGCTGCGGGGGGGAACGAGATTGTCACACACCTCCTTCTGGAATGTGCCTATGCAGAGGAAGTCTGGAGAGGAATGCAGTGGTGTTTGTCGAGGTTCGTCCCGAGCAGCGCCGTGACGCGGGACTCCGTGCTCTACGGCCTGTTCCCGGGACACACACCGAGACGAACATCAACTGTGCCTGGAGGATCATCAACTCGGTGAAGGACGCTCTCTGGGCGGTCCGAAACCTGCTGATCTTCCAGCTGAAGGAGTTGACCCCGACTGAGTGTTGCAGACTGGCACATTCCAAGACTCAGGACTACGAGTTGAGGGACGCGCTGAAGCTTGGGGCAGCTGCCACCAAGGCGCGGTGGGGAAAGACCACCGTGTAACATCTGCCTGCCTAAAGAAGAACAGGGGGCCCACGCAGTCATTTTGGCCCTGCTGACGCCTCAGCTAAAAATGTAATCGTACAGACCTGTAAATAGGAATGATTACTCTGTTTCGGTATGCAAACAAACGGAATGTTTACAGTTGTATGGCATGTCCAACTGTACAGAACAAAGTATTTTATGAATAAAGTATATTTTTAGAGGAGCGGGGCACAGCGCGACAGTCAGCGTCACCGAGCGGAGCGGGGCACAGCGCGACAGTCAGCGTCACCGAGAGGAGCGGGGCACAGCGCGACAGTCAGCATCACCGAGAGGATAAACAATGTGACAGAGTCACCGTGAGGAACAAGGGGCAGTGTGACAGTCAGTGTCACCGAGAGGAGTGAGGGACACTGCTCTCCGGCATTTAGACACTCTCCCAGGACCTGTGCGTAGTCGCTCCCCAGGACGTCCCAGAACGCCCTCAAGAACTCCGCAGTCAGCCCGTCCAGCCCCAGGGTTTTGCCCCTCGAGAGCCGGTCGAGGGCGCCGGTCAGCTACTCTAAAGTGACGGGAGCGTCGAGCCTTCCGGCGTCCTCCGGGCTGAGCTGCAGCAGGTCCTCCCACAGAACTCTGCGAGCATCCTCGCTGGACGGATCCGGAGAGAACAGAGCCGTGTAATAGTTTCGGACGTGGGCCCTGACCCCCTCCGGATTCGAGACGAGGGACCCGTCGTCGGCGAGCAGCACAAGGAGCTGCTGACGGGTGCCACGCCTTTTCTCCAGCGAGTAGAAGAAGGGTGAGCCGCGGTCCAGGTCCTGGAGGAGCTGGATCCGCGATCTCACGTACATGCCCTGAGCCCCGACGAGCTGCAGGTCCCGGAGCGCGGCCTTCTTCTCTTCATACGCCCCGCGCAGGGCCGGGTCCACGTCGGGCTGACCGAGGCGTGACTCCAGGTCAAGCAACTCCCTCTCCAACTCCCCGATCCTGGATTTCCGCCTCTTCGTCGACCCCCTCGCGTACTCCTGACAGAAGACGCGGACGTGAGCCTTGCCCACGTCCCACCATAGCCACAGGGAGGGGAAGCTTCCCCGCTTCATTCTCCAGCCGGCCCAGAAACGACGAAACGAGTCCCGGAACCGCTCGTCCCCCAGCAGCAGGTTGTTAAAGTGCCAGTACGCGGAGCCGAGCCTGGCGCCGAACGGAAGGAGTTCCGCCCACACCAGGTGGTGGTCCGTGCACGACACCTGCCGCATGGAGGCCTTCGGAAAACAGGAGGCGTACGCCCGCGAAACGTACAGGCGGTCGATTCTGGACACTCCGACCCCAGGCCTCACGAAGGTGAAGGCGATGGACTCGGGATGGAGATTCCGCCAGACGTCCACCAGGTCGAAGGACTTGACCAAGTCCCCCAACCTCTTCCCCGACGCGCAGCCAGTGCGGGCACCGCCGTGCTCCCTGCCCTCGAGGACGCAGTTAAAATCTCCCCCGAGGACGACGCACTGGCCCTCGTCGATGGAAGCGAGATGAGCGGACACTTCTTCGAAGAAGCTCGCTTGCCTCGGCCCGGCCGGGGGAGCGTAGACGTTCACCAAGTGAAGCACCGCGCCCCCCAGCCGAACCGTCAGGTGAAGCAAACGGCCTGGCACTGGCTCCCTGACCCCCAAGATCTCCGGCTGAAAATGCGGGGCCAACAGGATAGCCACCCCGCCAGATCTGCGGGTGAGGTGACTCATGTAAACTCCCCCTCGCCACTCCAGGAGCCAGGTGGCTTCGTCACCCGGGGTAGTGTGGGTTTCTTGCAGGAAGCACACAGCATACCTCCCGTCCCGAAGGACCGAGAGGGTCTGGAATCTGCGCTGCGACCCCCTGCTGCCGTTGATGTTGAGGCTGGCTATAGTCGTCTCCATCTCGGAAGCTTTGTGCAACCACCACCAGTACA
>NC_057722.1:7640720-7651236 GCF_004010195.1 Chiloscyllium plagiosum | reverse complement strand
AGGTCGTGGGCTAGGTGTTGGGGAAGGGGATAGGGTGGTCTCCCCATGGGCGGGCTTGACGCGTCGCGTCTTTCTCTGCGCCTTCTGGCCTGCCGGACGCTCACCCCCCTCCCTGCCAGAGGCTGGAGCATTGCAAGCCCCCGGCGCCGGGGCTGGAGTTGTTGACTTCGGGGGAGGGGGAGTGGGTGCGGCGGCACCACCGTCAGCCATTGGTGTGGGCTGGGCGGCTTTCTGGGCGGGGCAGTTTTTTCGTATGTGCCCTACCTCGCGGCACAGGTGGCACCGCACGCCGTCTGCCGTCCAGAAGGCGCGGTAGACCACACCCTCATGGAGGAGGGTGAATGAGCCCTTGGTGACCTCCTCCCGGGCCAGGCAAATGAACACCTGGCGCCGGAAGGAGTAAACGTGTCGGAGGGCAGGGTCCTTCAGACCGAGCAGGAGCGGCTGGACACCCGACCGGATCTCCCCCAGGGTGTTGAGGTGGGGGAGAAGGAGCTCGCTGGCAATGAAGGGCGGGACATTGGAGATCACGACCCTCTGGGCCGTAACCTCCAGAGGGTCGACGGGCAAATGTGTCCCGCCCACAGCTAGCCCCCTCTCCACGGCCAGGTGGACCGCCTGCTCGGTCTTCAGGAAGAAGACGGCCTTCCCGTACATGCGGGCCGCAGCGACGATGGCCAGTGGGGCGACCACACTAGCCATGGCCTTGCTGCAGGCCTCGATGGTCATATTGGGATGGGGATAGGCCTTTACCCCCAGGCGTTTAGTCAGGTGCCTGAAGGGGCTTGCAGTCGAGGCCGGAGTTGTGACAACCGAGCCTAAGGCAGCGGCTACCCCAGCGTAGGTGCGGCTGGGCCCCGCGACCTTCGGGCTCGCCATACTCTGCTGCTGGATATTGTTGTGCCCCAGGCAGCGGTGGAGGTGGGCCCCTGGTAGCAGCAGTGGTGGAGGTTGAGGGGAGGGGCCCAAGGCGAGTCACCCAAGGCAAGTCCCAGGCAGCGACAGTGGAGACCTGCCTCAGGCAATAGCAGTGGTGGAAGCAGGGATCGGGCGAGTCCAAGGTAGGCCCTCGGTCGCAGTGGTGGGGGCAGACCTGTTGGGGAGAGTCCCCAAGGCAAGTCTCAGGCAGCCCCAAAATCGAGTCCCAGGCAGCAGTAGTGGTGGAGACGGGCCCAAGGCAAGTCCCACGCAGCGGCGGTGGAGGCAGGCCTCAGACAACAGCAGCAGTGGAGGCAGGCCTCTGGCAAGTCCTAGGCAGGCCCTTGGGTTGCAGCGGTGGGGGCAGACCTGTTGGGGAGGGTCCCCAAGGCAAGTCCCAGGCAGCCCCAAAATTGAGTCCCAGGCAGCAGCAGTGGAGGTGGACCTCTAACAACTGCTGCAGTGGTAGAGGTCCTGGGAGGGGCCCCAAGGCAAGTCCCAAGCAGCAACAGCTGAGGCAAGTCCGGGCCGGGTCCCAGAGACCAGCAGTGGGAGTGGGCCCCAGGTCAGCAGCAACACTCCCTTGACCTGGGTGAGGCCCAGGCTGCAGCTCCAAACATAGGCCCCAGACTCAAAAGCTCTCACCTCCTTCTGTCGTCTTCTTCTTCTTCTCCTTCTCCTTCTTCCAACCTAGAGCTCTCTCGATGTGGGGCAGCTGGTCCAAAGACAGTCCCCTTCCTCTCAGACACCTTCAAGGAGGAGAGTCCTTGAACACACACACTGATCCATCTCTGTCAGCCAGGGCTCCCTGATTGGAGCAGATAACCTGGTCTAAATCAGGGTACTCCTATTTTAGCTGTCCTGGTTGTAATCACTATACATGGGGGTCAGTGGTTTTGTAATAGATATTGATGGTCAGCACATCCGGAGAAACGGATGCAGAAATGTAGAGGAAGAGAAGAGAGGAATCACAGATGGACCAGGTGAAGATGAGACCATTGTGAAAAATTGATCAATTTTTCCATTTCCAGGTGAGATAGGGAAGCAGCACCAATTATGTCATTGATGTACTGGAGAAAGAGTACTCAACAACGGTCTTTATTTTATGCCTCTGCGTCCCCGGTTCAATGAACCTTGGGCACAACATAACATTGAACACTGGTTCTCAGTCACCCATCTATTTTCCTCACCGCAGGAGCCAGCCTTCATACCAAAACAATAATCAGGCATCACCAGCAGTGTGCCACCAAGCCCTATTATTGTCATCTGATCCCTTGGCTCTAACTATTGGTTCAGAGTATATGGCCAGGTCACCAGATCAATAAAATCTCTGATCTCAGGGAATCTCACAGCACAGAAGAAGAAAACTCAAGCAGATATCTGAGAACAGTGTGGAACAGGACTGGAAGAAGCCCCCAAGTGACCATAGCCAGGGTAACAGAGGTAAAGGAGGATTACAAATATAAAAGTCACACAACAGCAGGCTGCAGTCCAACAGTTGTAATTGTAAGCACTCGTTTTTGGAGCGCTGCTCCTTCATCAGGTGATTGTGTCGCTCCGAAAGCTAGTGCGCTTCCAATTAAACCTGTTGGACTATAACCTGGTGTTGTGTGATTTTTTAACTTTTGTACACCCCAGTCCAACACCGGCATCTCCAAAAGAGGATTAAACAGCTTAAAGTCAATAGATCAACAGGAGGATGAGAACATTAGATTGGAAGAACTGTGGGTTTGGAATCAAATGGGGAGTTCAGCAAGGAGTATGATGGGTGACTGGACTTGGCTCAGGTTAGAACACTAACAACAGCACTTTTGAAGAGTTGAAGTTTAAAGTGGGTGGAAGATGGTAGGTTAACCAGCACAGCATTGCAACAGCTGAGCTTAAGGTAACAATGACATAGGTTTTATTTTGGTTATGTACAGAGAAACTAGGAGCAAGAGTAGACTATTCACCCCCTTGCGTCTGTTTCACCAAACCATAAAACACCCCCTTTGCTGTTTACTTCCAATTACCTTTGACTTTGTTATTAGCCAAGAATTATTACTCAAATTAATCGCAAATAACTCTACAACAAATGGTTTAAGTGAAGCAGGAGAAAAGTGGCAGTTGTTTGGGAGCTCAGATTTTAATGCTGAGATAAGATAGATTTTTGGCTTTCTTTCAGGTAATTTACGTTTTTTTTAAATGTCAGAAAGGCATTTTTGAACAAGTGAGTTGAAAGCAGCTTGCGATGCAGGCTAACTTGACAAGCAAGCTTCCGGAAGATTAAATGCTAAAGTGTTTACCAGGTCGAACTTCTACGGTGTATCGAGGCAGAAGGCCAGGGATTACGAACATTAAGCCAGGTTGGATTCTGAAGAAAAGATCCATCCCAGTAGAAAGGTGTTTTTTTTTTTGGTTTGTGGAACTCTTCCGGTTATCAGAACTTGAAAGAAGTCTGAAGCTATCTTAGTTCAGACCAAAAAGCTGAAAACAAACTACCTTTAGAGTTCAGTGAAAAAGTCAGTGATTTAGCATTTGTTTTAAGTGTCTCGGGGATAGACAGTAACGAAGAGAATCATGAAGAGAGTGAGGACTGCAGATGCTGGAGAGTCAGAATCGAAAAGTGTGGTGCTGGTAAAGCACAGCAGGTCAGGCAGCATCCGAGGAGCAGGAGAGTCGACGTTTCCTGATGAAGGGCTTATGCCTGAAACATCGACTCTCCTGCACCTCAGATGCTGGCTGACCTGCTGTGCCTTTCAAGAGTCACACCTTTCGACAAAGGACAATCACGTCTGATGTATATACGAAAGGAAACATGGGATATGGAAGGTAATGCTAATGACCTTGACTGTTAAATGAGAAATGTTAAAGTGAAGATAGTTATGATACTACATTGAGGTTATAGAGTCATCAAGTCATATCGTGTGGAAACAGACCCTTTTGCCCAACTAATCCATGCTGACCATAATCCCAAATCAAACCAGACCGACCTGCCTGCATTTGGCCCATATCCTCCAAACATTTCTTATTCATGTACTTGTCTGAATGTGTTTTAAACGTTGTAACTGTACCTGCATCTGTCACTCTGGAAATTCTTTCTACGTGTGAACCACTCTGTGAAAAAAATATTATTCATGTCTTCTTGAAATCTTTTTCCTCTCACCTTAAAAATAAGCCCTTAGTCTTGAAATCCCTCACCCCAGGGAAAAGGTGCCTGCCATTTACCTTATCTATATCCCTCTTGATTTTATAACCCTCTATAAGGTCACCTCTCAACCTCCGATGCTCCAGTGAAAAAAGTCCCAGGCTATCCAGCTGCTCCTGATAACTCAAACCCTCTATTCCTGGCAACATCTGGGTAAATCTGTTCTGAGCCCTCTCCAGTTTAATACTATCCATCCTCTAACAGGATGACCAGAACTGGACACAGTAGTCCAGAAGAGGCCTCACTAATATCCTGTAAAACCACAACATGATATTTAAAGATTGATAAAGGATATTGTTGGAAAAAGGTGTTGATTTTTTTTTTAAATTGCTGTTTATCTTGACAAATTGACTGAAATATTTTGGTTTTCTTTCTCTCATTTTCTGCACTAAATTTATGGTCTTTTTTGTGAAAGTACATTGACAGCCTTGTTTCAATACCTTCAGAGGACTGAGCGCCACAATAAGCAAATTGCAAACCTAAAGCATATAATCTATCTCGCTGGGTTTCACTCTGGAATATGACAGTATGACTTGCTCACTATTACCATTAGTCGGGATCAAGATTCAAGGCTCAATTCAGGATAAACTAGGATCTCATAGTTCAACAAGACACATTGTCTGGGAAGAGGGTTGGAGTTGAAGGAAAGGGTATGGACTGTGTGACAGAGCCAAAGAAACGATCATTGCTAAATTGAAAAAAATTGCAGATCACACAGGAACTCTTTAAGTGGACTGGCAGGCAGAAACATGCAATGTAATAATGGCACAAAATCAAGAAAAAATTACGTCCATTGCCTGTTACATGCCAAAGATTCTTGTAAATAGAGATCATGTGATGAAGTTGGAATTTGGAATGCGTTTTGTTTTAATCTCGGAAAGGAAAAGAATATTGGAGGTGAAGTATAATTAGTGACCACTGAGGAAAGGATCGACATTTTAAGGAGGGGGGATGCTCTGGTTTTGAATGAAATGGTACAATTGAGCTGGCATGGGGCAAAGAAGAAAAAGAAAAGTGATTAGAACTTAGTTGCAATTGTACCGAGGCACCAAAGGTCATAACAACACAGACAGAGGCCGTTCAACCCATCAATTCTGTACTGCTCTCTATAATTTATTTCGCTCAATTGCCCATCCAACTTCTTTTCGAATCTTTGATCATCTTGGCTTCCACTACCCTTGTAAACAGCAGGTTACAGGTTACTGCCATTCACTGCATAAAATAGTTCCTCTTACCATTTCCCTCTTCAACCTTTCTCCAAAATGTTACATTTGTGTCCATTCCTTATGCCATAGGTTAGCGCGAACCATTTTTCTCTCAAATCTCCTCTCAATCTCCTTTACTCTGAGAAGAACCTCTTCAACCTAACCATGAGAGTAAACTCTCTTATCCCTAGCACCGTCCTGCAAAATCCTAAAGTGATTTGGACATCAAATCTTAAATTATCATGACCAGGACTGGGCGTAATAATCTATTTGTAGCTTAACCAGGTTTTGCAAGGTCAGCATAACTCTTAGCTAAACACAAAATTCTCATTCTGTGAGAGTGACAATGTCCTGAACTCCACCATCCCCATTGCTGAATCTGCTCTGCTGGTGCATCAGAGGTGGAAGTAACAGTGGGTATACAACCGGGAGGGAGTTTCCCTGTTAGTTGTCAGCATAGGGTCCAGACCCCATGAAACCTCATGACACCTGATAAAACATGGACAAGGAAATTATTTTGTTGATTGCCACAAACTGTCTTTCCTTTAGCTGATGACCTGGCGCTAATCCATGTTGAACACCACTTGGATGAAGTACCAGGGTGGCAATGGTACAAAATAGACTCTGAAGTATTCCATCCAGAGTATATCAATGAGAGAGACTCAGTAATGCCACTACTGACCAAGCTGGTCGGGACATGGCTGCTAGATAGGTCTGTGGCATTAAGAGCTCAACAAGGGGAGAAACTTGTATTCCTTCATAGGGTGTGGTCTTTGCTGCATTGGCCAGTATTTATTGCGTTCAGGAGGTGGCACTGAGCTGACTTCTTGAACAAGAAAAGATTTTAAAGGGACCTATAGGGAAACTTTTTCACGCAGAGGGTGGTGTGTATATGGAACGAGCTGCTAGAGGAAGTGGTGGAGGCTGGTACAATTACAACATTTAAAAGCATCTGAATATGAATAGGAAGGGTTTAGAGGGATATGGGCCGGGTGCTGGCAAATGGGACTAGATTAGGATAGGATATCTGGTCAACATGGATGAGTTGGATCGAATGTTTCCATGCTGTACATCTCTATGATTCTATGTTAATTGCAATCCTTTTTTTCTCATTCATGGGATGAGAGCATCACTGGCCAGCCTAACATTCTTTGCCCATCCCTAATTGTTTAGAATCAACCACATTGCTGTGGGTCTGGAGTCACGTGTAGGCCAGACCAGGTAAGGATGGCAGTTTCCTTCCCTAAAGGACATTAATGAACCAAATGGGCTTTCCTGACAATCAACAATGGATTCATGGTCACCATTAGACTCTTAATTCCAGATCTTTATTGAATTCAAATTCCACCATCTGCTGTGCCAGGATTCAAACCCAGCTGCTCAGAACATTACCTGGGTCTCTGGATTAACACAGTCGAAAAGTGTGGCTTTGGAAAAACACAGCAGGTCAGGCAGCATCCGGGGAGCAAGAAAGTCAACATTTCAGGCAGAAGCCCATCATTGGGAATGCTGCCAGACCTGCTGTCCTTTTCCAGCACCACACTTTTCAACTCTTGACTCTTCAGCATCTGCAGCCCTCACTTTCTCCAAGTCTCTGGAATAACAGACCAGTGATAATACCACAAGGCCATCATCTCCCTTCTTTGGTGTATATAGACCTACAGTGTTGTTTGGGAGGGAGTTCCAGGATTATGATCCAGTGACAAATGAATAAATACTGATATATTTGCAGGTCATGATGGTGAGTGGCTTGGAGGGGAACTTGCAAGTGGTGGTATTCCCATGTATCTGCTGCTCTTGTCCTTCTGGGTGGTAATAGTCATGGTTTTGATAGCCACTGACAATGGAGCCTGTGTTAACTGCTGCAGTGAATCTTTATAGATGGTACACAGTGTGGGTGGTGAGGAAATGAAAGTTGAAGGTTGTGAATAAGGTGCCAATTAAATGAGTTGTTTTACCCTGGATAGTGTTGAGCTTCTTGAGCTTTGGTATTAGCATTGAATATCAAGAGGAAATGGTTTGAGATGGCATTTGTATGATAGGAGGGTAGCCTGCCAATTATTAACCCAATCCTAGATATTGTCAGGTCTAGTTGCATTTGGACATGACTCCTCAGATACTGGAGCAGTCCGTGAATGATGCTGAATACTGTACAATCATTGGCAAACATCCCTACTTCTGACTTACGATGGAAGGAAGGACATCAAGGAAGCAGCTGAAGATGGTTGGTTCGAGGACAGTACCCTGTGGAACTCCCATGGAGACATCTGGAGCTGAGGTGATTGACTTCCAAAAACGCTCTCCCTTTTGAGCTGGGTATGATTGTATCCAGTGGATGACATTCCCTCTGACAGCCATCCAATCTAAATCTGCTAGGACTCATTGTTGCCGCACTCTGTCAAACGTGAGCTTGATATCAAGAGCAGCTATTGTCTCCTCACCCCTGGAATTAAGCTCTTTGTTCATGTTTGGATTAAAGTCGGAATGAGGGTAGGACCAGAAAGGCCCTGGCAGAATCAAAACTGAACGTCAGTGATGAGGCTGTTTCTGATCTATTCTGATTGCCTTGTCAACAATCCTTCCATCATGTTGCTGATGATCGAGAGTAGACTTACAGGACAGCATTTGACTGCACTGGATTAGTCCTGTTTGTATGCAGGACATGCCTGTGCATTTTTCCCACATTGCTACATTCAGGTTCATGTAGTAACCAAGATGTTGACTAGAGAATGGCTAGTCGTGGAGCACATGTCTTCAGTGCATTTTCAGTATATTGTCGTGTTCCAGAAACTTTGCAGTATCTTGATCTTACATGGAGTGAATGGAATTGGCAAAGACCAGCACCTGTAATGTTGCGGATCTCAGATGAAGGTGAAGATGAGTCATCCACTATTAGTTGAAGATGCAAGCAAATGCTACATCCTTAATTTTCCATTGTTGAGCTGGGCATCCTCCGTCATCATGGCTGAGGATATTTGTGGAATTTCCTCCTCTTGAGAGTTGTTTCATTCTCCTCCACTATTCAGGACTGGATATGACAAGATTACAGAGATTAGATCTAATCTCTTGATTGTGTGCTTACATAACTCTGTTTATCACTTGGTGCTTCTACTGTTTGGCACGCAAATCTTCCCGTGTTACAGCTTCACCAGTTTGACACCTTATTTTTAGGTATGCATGGCATGTTCTCCTGTAGTCATTGAACCAGATTGATCTGGCTTGATGGGAACAGTACTGTGGGGTTACAGAATGCAGTCAAATGCACTTTTTCTGCTGCCAGTGACCCACAACCCTCATAGATGTCCAGTTTTGAGTTGTTAGATGTGTTCAAAAAAGATCCAATTTAACACAATGATATTGCCACATTGTTTCTTCTATGTTGTGCAGCTGAGCGTATGCAGTCAGCCTATTGTTCCATGCATAGGTATTGGTAATGGGATGCCAGTCATGGCAATGAGTTCCCATTCTGGAAGTCAGTGCCATGTGCGAGCCTCAGCTGACAAGTAGGTTATAGGGATTACACAACATGATGGAGGCATCTTCAACGTGAAGGTGGGACGTCATTTCCTCAAGGACTGTGCAATGCTCACTCCTGCAGATACTGTCATGGATAGATGCATCTGTGACATGTAAATTAGTGAAAATGAGATCAATGGAGCCTCCACACAAGCTCCATTGTCAGTGGCTATCAAAACCACAACCACTACCACCCAGAAGGACAAGAGCAGCAGATACATGGGAACATCACCACTTGCAAGTTCCCCTCCTAGCCACTCACCATTTGGACCTGTGAACATATCGATGCTAATTCATTATCATGGGATCACAATCCAGGAACTCCCTCCCAAACAATACTGGAGGTATACTGACACCAAATGGACTGCTGCTTTTCAAGAGTCAAGAGTATAGTGCTGGAAAAGCACAGCAGGTCAGGCAGCATCCGAGGAGCAGGAGAAGTGATACTTTGAGCATAAGCCCTTCATCGACCCTTCATCTTCTGCTCCTCGAGCGCTGCCTGACCTGCTGTCCTTTTCCAGCACTACACTCTCAACTCTGATCTCCAGCATCTGCAGGCCTCACTTTCTCCTCGTTGATTTCAATCTTACTGCAAAGCCTCTTCCAAGAATGCCTACCTTGAAGAAGTTCTCCACCTCTCTCTACACAGATCTCAGTGAGTCCCTCTCTCACTGTACTCCCCAAGTCCTCTCCCCTGCCCTGAACCTCTTCAGCCACATCCTCAAGCAGACTCGCTACCCCAGCTACATCTCCTTCCTCAGTACCTGCCGACAGAACTGTCTGATTTCACTTGGACTCTAGGCCACATTCAGACCAACCCAGTTTGGATCTGAACAGGATACCCTGTACACACTACAAATCTGAAACCTTCAACAATGACTCTCTTTGTGGATCCTCCGTTCCACGCTATCAGCCATGAGCCGCTATCTACTCTACCTGCAGTCAGTCCTGCCCCAGCTCAGAGCCACACTTTCCCAGACCTGCAATGGATCTCTGCATTTCTACATCCTCAGAAGGATACATGCGCTCAACAAACGTTTTTTCTCGACTGCACCGGACATAAAAGAATGCAAGTTAAACTTTCATGTACTTCCCTCTCTCCTCGGATGCTGCCTGTCCTGCTGTGCTTTCCCAGCACCACACTCTCGCCTCTGATCTCCAGCACCTGCAGTCCTCACTTTCTCCTGCTGTTGTTCAAGAGGTCAGTTCACTACCACCTTCTCAATGCAAGAAATGCAGGCTGAGGTAGCAAAGCTGACACAGAATCACAGAGTCATAGAGATGTACAGCATGGAAACAGACCCTTCGATCCAACCCGTCCATGCCAACCAGATATCCCAACCCAATCTAGTCCCACCTGCCAGCACCCAGCCCATATCCCTCCAAACCCTTCCTATTCACATACTCATCCAAATGCCTCTTAAATGTTGCAATTGTACCAGCCTCCACCACATCCTCTGGCAGCTCATTCCATACACGTTCCACCCTCTGTGTGAAAAGGTTGCCCCTTAGGTTTCTTTTATATCTTTCCCCTCTCACCCTAAACCTATGTCCTCTAGTTCTGGGCTCCCACACCCCAGGGAAAAGACTTTGTCTATTTATCCTATCCTTGCCCCTCATAATTTTGTAAACCTCTATAAGGTCACCCCTCAGCCTCCGATGCTCCAGAGAAAACAGCCCCAGCCTGTTC
>NC_057722.1:7538318-7639946 GCF_004010195.1 Chiloscyllium plagiosum | reverse complement strand
TTATGTGTTTCAAGACATCCAGCACTTCCTCCTCTGTAATCTGGACATTTTGCAAGATGTCACCATCTATTTCCCTACAGTCTATATCTTCCATATCCTTTTCCATAGTAAATACTGATGCAAAATATTCATTTAGTATCTCCCCCATTTTCTGAGGCTCCACACAAAGGCCGCCTTGCTGATCTTTGAGGGGCCCTATTCTCTCCCTAGTTACTCTTTTGTCCTTAATATATTTGTAAAAACCCTTTGGATTCTCCTTAATTCGATTTGCCAAAGCTATTTCATGTCCCCGTTTTGCCCTCCTGATTTCCCTCAAGTATATTCCTACTTTCTTTATACTCTTCTAAGGACATTTTACAAAGGAATACAAAATATCTCAGAATGAAGTAGAACAGAGAATTCTGGAGGGGATAGCTAATGGGCAGGAGACAGAGCGTGGTGGTAGAGGGTTGTTTTTCAGACTTATCAATGATATTCCATGGGGATTGGTGTTGGATCAGCTTTTGCTTGTCGTTTATATAAATGACATAGTTGAGTATATAGAAGGCATGGTTAGTAAGTTTGTGGATGGCACCAAAATTGGTGGAACATTGGACAGTGAATAAGGTTATCTAAGATTACAAAGAGATCTTGACCAATTGGGCCAATGGGCTGAGGAGTGGCAGAGAGAGTTTAATTTGGATAAATGAGAGTTACTGGGTTTTGATAAAACAAACAAGGGCAGAATTTATACAATTAATGGTAGGGCCTCGGTTAGTGTTGTAGAACAGAGAGAGACCTTTGGGTTCAGGAACATAATTCTTTGAAGTTTGTGTCATAGGTAGACAGGTGGTTAAGGTGGCAGTTAGCATACATGCCTTCTTTGCTCAGATCTTTGAGTGTAGGAATTGGAAAATTATGTTGAGATTGGACAGGATATTGGTGAGGCCAGTTCTGGAGTACTGTGTACATTTCTGGCCACCCTGTTATATGAAGGATAATATTAAAATGAAGAGGGGTCAACCAAGATTTACCAGGATAGTGCCAGGAATAGAAGTCTTGAAATACGGAGAGCCAGGGACTTTTTTCACTGGAGTGTAGGAGGTTGAGCGGTGACTTTATTTTTTTTTTAATCATGAGGGGTATAGATAAGGTGAATGTGTTTTCCCTAGGGTGGGGAATTTCAAGACAAGGGGGCATATTTTTAAGGTGAGAGGTAAAAGAACATGAAAAAAAAACAAAGTTTTTACACATACAGTGGTTCATGTGTTGAATGAACTTGCAGAGGAAGTGGTGGATGTGGGTCGATTCACAACATTTAAAAGACATTTGAGTAAGTACATGACTAAGAAAGGTTTGGAGAGATATGGGCCAAGCGCAGGCAGGTGGGACTAGTTTAGTTTGGAATTATGGTCGGCATGAACTGGTTGGGCCGAAGGGTGTGATTCCGCAGTTTGATTCGAAAAGGAGGGATATCGTGCGGGAAGATTTGGATTGGCAAGCAAGGGGGGGTTGGGGAAGGAAGAAGGGAGCAGCGAGGAACTTAACAGCTGCTGTTTGATGATGAGTAAGAATTGTGTGAAACTCCTGTTTGTACCAATTTAGAGAAATTGGTTAACATAGTAAGCTGGAGTTTCAAATAGTTGGCTGCCAATGTCCCCAGCTGGGATTCCATGCCTTCGAAACATGCTGAGAAAGAATGATTTTGTTCCTCAGTATGTTTCTTTCCTCTTTCTTTTATTGCAACAAAAGACACATTAAAGGTTTTAACAAATAGCCTGGAACCGGTGCACTATTTGAAAGGGAAGTGCTGTGTTGTGGTCACTTTGATCTGCTTCTTGTTTTCCTTACAGTTCACTCTCCTTCACAAGACAGGCTGTTACAATGGAATGCCGTCTGTTTAACAACCTGTGAGACGTGGGTCATCTCCACAGCAGGCAAAAGGGTGATAAATATATAGGCACCTGATACCAAACCAGGAAGATGATCTGCCTATGTTCCGGGAGCCTGAATTCTACAATCTCACCCATTTTTTCTAGCCTTACTTTTGGCTAACAATCTTGAGACTTGAGTTATGAATGCTCTCCAGTTATTTCATTCTGCACATATCAGCAAAGTCTCTCTCCATAGCCACAGGTATGGCTGTTAAACTATTTTTACTAAACACAATCATTTTAGTCCAAGAACACAATGCTGGTGAAGGTACATTGCATGTGCAGATTTACTTAACAAACATCATCCACCATTCACTAACCAAGAATGTAAAGCATTCATGATGACCAAACAAAAGATTTGTGCACATGCTGTTTTTCTATTCAGCACTTTATCATCGATTGTTCACATTCACGTAGGTGCGTCATGCAAATATATTTTTCCTGGTCACACACCCAATGTCTTTTGCTCACCTTATATTAACTGAATCGCAATGCAAATTCCAAATTAGCCGCGTGTGACTGCTCACTAATGGAATGGAAAACACTGTGCTATAAAGGAATGTGGTAGCTCATGTATCAGAGTCACTCAGGTCTCTCCTCCTTTCCCACCTACCTCTAAATCCTATATTTAATGGTTAAAATAGGCAGTAGTTTTGCTAGAACATGGTGAATTGAGACACTGTAATGTGGGTATGCCTTGCCATAATATTAGGCCTGTCCTGCGCTGGGAGTATGCATTCACTCTCATGGAGGTCACCTGCTGACACCGACAGCAAGCTGTTTGAGTGACAGTTCTGCTAAATGCTGCTATATATTTTTTTTCCACTTTTGCTGCTACGTTTTGCAATAAATTTGTTTAAACAGGTAATAATTCATGGATGTATGGGTGGAGGTTTATTGCCTGGAGTGTAAATGCATTGAATTAAAATTAGCAGAGATACAATTATTTAACTATGATGCTTCTGTGATCATCTCATTTCATTTCTGTAGTTTAATTCAGATCCCTTGCTTTCATGACTTGATCACCTTTTCAACTGATTGTGATCAACTATGATTAACTTTCTTTTTCTCTCTAATTCCGTGTTGCTGTTTAAAGCACTTCAATTTAATGAATAAGGCTGATATTCTAAGATGTGGAGGAGCCTGGGGCAGACAAAATTAAAAATCACACAACATCAGCCCGACAGGTTTATTTGGAAGCACTAGCTTTCAGAGTGCTGCTCCTTCATCCGGTAGCAGGTTGGGAACTACAGCCTGGTGCTGTGAGATTGTTAACGATATTCCAAGAGATACCAACTGGAAGAGTTATTGAGTGATTGTGAGGGAGCTGGATTAATATCAGTAGAGATACAGCCAATAACACAAGATGCTGGAGGGAGTGGTTACTGAATGGCAGTGAGAGAGATCTGGATTTACACCTATTGAGGTACAGTCAGTAACATTGTGCTGGGCGGAAAGAGATTGCTCACTGACAGTGTGAGAGAGATGGATTAACACCAGTAGAAATACAGTCAGTCACACTGGAGACTGGAGAGAGGGTTTTCTGAGTGACAGTGAGAGAGAGCTGGAGTAACATCAGTAGGAATACAAGTCTTGGAAATGTGCACTCCTTCTCTGTCACAGTAGCATTGTTGGATTTGACTTTCACCTTTAAACCCATGGTGCCAGGGCCTGAATTCCCAGGGTCAGAAAATTTGAAGAAAACAGACAGGCACCTATAACAGGATCAGTGCACATGGGAGGCTGGACAAGGGAAAGTGGACATGCAGATAACCGGGCTAGGCACAGGTTTGGATAGCTTAACTATGGCCTGTCTGGTGAAAGTTTTTGAACCATTTCTTGCATGGTCACTTTCCTTAGGGTAGCCAATCACAGCGATCAGCAACTGTATGGAAACCACTCTCTTCAGCCATGATGGACACAACTTTCATCCATTTTCAGGCTAGGCCTGGTGGGGTTGGCTGCAGCTTATGTCTCACTACATGACGACACCAGAGATTGAATTGTTTGAAATGTTACTGGTGCACATCATCTCCTCTGTGACATTAGCAGAACAAGGGGAATAGGACAGGGAACACATAACACCACTCCAATGAAAACAGTTTTATTCCTCTTGCACATGAGTCCAACCTTAATTTTAGTAACCCTGGTATCTCCAAATAGGATGGCACAATGGCTCCATGGTTAACACTGTTGTCTCATAGCAATAGGAACGTTGGCTCAATTCCACCCTCAAGCGACTGTCTGTGTGGAGTTTGCACATTCTCCCTGTATATATGTGGGTTTCCTCCGGGTGCTCTGGTTTCCTCCCACAGTCCAAAGATGCCAGGTTAGGTGCATTGGCCATGCTAAATTGCCCATAGTGTCCAGGAATGTGCAGGCTGCGTGGACTGGCCATGGAAAATGCAGAGTTACATGGATGTGGTGGGTCTGGGTGGAATGCTCAATGGAGGGTTGGTGTGACTTAATGGGCCGAATGGCCTGCTTCCATACTATAGGGATTCTCTGAAGTGTGCTATAAACCCTGAGGATATCAGAAGCTACAGTTAGCAATATGGGTGGGAAATACTGGACATAATGTTTACAGCAGAAAACTATGCTGCCTCTATAGATGCTAGGTTAGTCACTTGCAGACATTAATGTACATATAATCGTGGAAAAGTTGTCACAATCATGAGTTCCCTTGGCTGGTCAGCTTAACACAGAGCCGACTTCATAGCTATAAATCTGTGGAGGTAGGCGATGATTAATTATATCAATTTGAATAATTTTGAACTAGCTTATAACTTGCATAACTTGGAGGAGACACTTTCACTTAAAAGGATGAGAGTGAAGCAGTTGATTACTGAAAACAGAGTCTGTTGGTAGCGTGCGTTAATTGTAAGGGGTCTCCTGGTACTGTTTGCACCATTTTAACAAACTGAATGGTGCATGCATAAAGCATGTCAACAGAAAATCATTCGGACTGGAATAGGAGCAAGAATAAGCCTTTAGGCCTTTCCAGTCGAGTTGACTATTCGATTAGCGAATGCCAGGCTCTCACCTGAACTCCGCCAACTCACCTTGGTGTGTAACCTCTGACACCCTTGCTTAACAAAATCCAATCCTCACATTGAAACTTCCAATGGGTCTCCCCCTCAGCAGCCTTTGAGGACTCCTGCTTTCCACTCCCCTTTGGATGCAGAAGTGTTTCCTGAACAAGGGAACGCTGATGTTAGGTTCTGAACCCCTGTTTCTTGACACCTCATCAGATAAAACGATTTTCTCCTAACAGATCTTTTGAACACCTCAGTTAGATCGCTTTAATCTTTTATATTCTAGCCTAGTCTGCGCAAACTGTCCTCAAAATTGATTAACAGATCGCATGAATTAAAATCCAGCAGTCAGTTAGTGCACACTCTACACATTGAAGAGCCTGGGATTTATGTTCAGTTTCGAATAATGGGAAACAAGTCGAACCACTGAGAGACCTTTTTTGTCAAATAAGCTTGGGATAGTTTCAAAAGACTTGCACACAAATTGGACATCCAAGGAACAGGAACAGGAACAGGAGCGAGTTTTTCCACCATCTGTTTTGTTTTTGAAGGGATTACTCGTGCGTTTTCGCAAAGCGAAGGCGTCTTCAGGTGAAAGAAAAACAACACAAAGGCATCTTTGGCTGAAACAAAAATAAACAGCATTGCGGCATGTGCTGTTGGAACAGTAAGTGGCTGATCCGTGAGCTCTTGCAAGAATGCTGTGTAACTAGCTAAGCAGGCCGAGCGCTGGTATAAGCGCAGCACAGCCTTGATACGCAGCTGCAAAGGCTTAATTTAGGGAAGAGGTGGAAGCAATGTAGGAAAGAGAATGAAGAACCTGAGGCTAAATTCAACAGCAGAGAGTTGGGTACATTCTAAAGCCTGTAGGTTGGACAGTCTAACAGTCTGCCTATGAATCAGTGTGAAGTAGCCAAGTATGAAAGATTTGACAAAATTTTATAATGGCAACCATCACAAGGAGGTTGGGTATGCAATGGAGATATCAGTAGATAAGAATTTGGTCAAAATGATTCTCATACACCATGCAAGTTGAAGAGAAGGTGTAGGAACAAATTACTGCTGGTGCTGCAATCTGTACTGAAAACAACAAATGCTGGAGATCACAGCAGATCAGATAGCATCCATGGAGAGAGACCGAACTAACTTTGAGCCTCGGTGACTGCATCAGAGCTGAAGTGACTCTGCTGAAGAGTCATCTAAACCCAAAACATTAGCTTGCTCTCTCTCCATCATTGCTGTCTGACCTGCTGTGATTTCCAACAGTTGTTTTTAGTGAGTGAAGATAACTCAGTTCCCTGTATTGAAAGTCCTAGCTATAAATGCGATGATATTTCACCCCTTTATAAACTCATTGGCTAGGAGTTAAAAAGGTAAGATCCTGCCTGTTTTGTCACATGATCTATGAAAGGACGTGACATGTCATTTCAAGAGGACAACAGAGAGACAATGGCTTTGTGACTTGACATACCTAATGAAGCACTTGACAAAGATTATCAGCTCGGGATATAGTGGGAGGTGTTGGGTTCTTCATGGCCCTTGGGTGAGTAGTGAAAGAGATGGCACTCATTTCATCAGTGGCATTACATTGGAAGGTGAGTTAGAATAGTCGTGGAGAGTAGCAAGTGGAATGCCCTGGTGCTATAACCACAACTGTATCTAAATTTACATCAAAGAATTAGATCGAGAAAAAAATTGTACCTGTTACTAGTTTAGGAAGGGCAGCTTGATTACTGAGAGGCATCTTGGGAAATATGAAATGAGAAACAGGGGCAGAATACATTCATCAGCCAGGTGAAAAGATCGTCAGCAGATATCTATAAAAAGGTATGAAATTATTTCACCTAAGTTAAGTTAATTAAAAACTGATGAACACATATCAAACTTTTACAAGAGGTGCTTTTGGACAAACCTGAGGATACACCATTGAGATACTGCTGTGGTCTGACTAGGCCTTAAGCTCTGATTTCTCTCCAAACTTCCCCCCAATTCCCACCTCGCATTCCTTTCTCAATGCACTCTATACAAGTCGTTTCTTGACCAAGCTTTTACAAGAATAATTTCTTCACTGTAATAATTTATATTATAATGCTCCCAGAACAGCCTGAGGACACGGCATGACATTAAAGACGCTATGTATATGCAGATGGTTGTTGTTATTGTTGTTGTTGACAGAGCAAGAAAAAGTAGGAAATCTTTCCATGCCTCTGCATGGAAATCTCTCGCATAATATAAAAGAGTCATAGACTCATTGAGTCATAGAGATGTACAGCATGGAAACAGACCCTTTGGTCCAACCCGTCCATGCCGACCAGATATCCCAACCCAATCTAGTCCCACCTGCCAGCACCCGGCCCATATCCCTCTAACCCCTTCCTATTCATATACCCATCCAGATGCTTTTTAAATATTGCAATTGTACCAGCCTCCACCACTTCCTCTGGCAACTCATTCCATACACGTACCACCCTCTGTATGAAAACGTTGTCCCTTAGGTCTCTTTTATATCTTTCCCCTCTCGCCCTAAACCTATGTCCAGGGAAAAGACTTTGTCTATTTATCCTCTCCATGCCCGCTCGTGATTTTATAAACCTCTATAAGGTCACGCCTCAGCCTCCGACGCTGCAGGGAAAACAGCCCCAGCCTGTTCAGCCTCTCCCTGTAGCTCAAATCCTCCAACCCTGGCAACATCCTTGTAAATCTTTTCTGAACCCTTTCAAGTTTCACAACATCTTTCCGATAGGAAGGAGACCAGAATTGCACACAATATTCCAACAGTGGCCTAACCAATGTCCTGTACAGCCGCAACATGACCTCCCAACTCCTGTACTCAATAGTCTGACCAATAAAGGAAAGCATACCAAACGCTTTCTTCACTATCGTGTCAACCTGTGACTCCACTTTCAAGGAGCTATGAACCTGCACTCCAAGGTCTCTTTGTTCAGCAACACTCCCTAGGACCTTTCCATTAAGTGTATAGGTCCTGCTAAGATTTGCTTTCCCAAAATGCAGCACCTCACATTTATCTAAATGCCACTTCTCAGCCCATTGGCCCATATGATCAAGATCCCATTGTACTCTGAAGTAACCTTCTTCCTTGTCCACTGTACCTTCAATTTTGGTGTCATCTGCAAACTTACTAATGCTCACATCCAAATCATTTTTGTAAATGACAAAAAGTAGAGGACCTAGCACTGATCCTTGTGGCACTGCACTGGTCACAGGCCTCCAGTCTGAAAAACAACCCTCCACCACCACCCTCTGTCTTCTACCTTTGAACCAGTTCTGTATCCAAATGGCTAGATTTCCCTGTATTCCATGAGATCTAACCTTGCTAACCATTATCCAATGGGGATTGTCGAACACCTTACTGAAGTCCATATCAATCACATCTACTGCTCTGCCCTCATCAATCTTCTTTGTTACTTCTTCAAAAAGCTCAATCAAGTTTGTGAGACATGATTTCCCACGCACAAAGCCATGTTGACTATCCCGAATCTGTCCTTGCCTTTCCAAATACATGCACCTCCTGTCCCTCAGGATTCCCTCCAAAACCTTGCCTTTCAAGCTTACTGGTCCATAGTTCCTTGACTTGTCCTTACCACCCTTCTTAAACAGTGGCACCACATTAGTCAACCTCCAGTCTTCCGGCACCTCACCTGTGACTATCAATGATACAAATATCTTAGTAAGAGGCCCAGCAATCACTTCTCTAGCTTCCCACAGAGTTTCAGGGTACACCTGATCAGGTCCTGGGGATTTATCCACTTTTATGCATTTCAAGACATCCAGCACTTCCTCCTCTGTAATATGGGCATTTTGCAAGATGTCACCATCTATTTTCCTGTATGCAATATCTTCCATGTCCTTTTCCACAGTAAATACTGATGCAAAATACTCGTTTAATATCTCCCCCATCTCCTGTGTCTCCACAGGAAGGCCGCTTTGCTGATCTTTGAGGGGCCCTATTTACCCTTTTGTCCTTAATGTATTTGTAAAAACTCTTTGGATTCTTCTTAACTCTATTTGCCAAAGCTATCTCATGTCCCTTTTTTGCCCTCCTAATTCCTCCCTTAAGTATACTCCTATTGCCTTTATACTCTTCTAAGGATTCGCTCGATCTATCCTGTCTATACCTGACATGTGCTTCCTTCTTTTTCTTTACCAAATCCTCAATTTCTTTAGTCATCCAGCATTCCCTATACCTATCACTCTGAATGTGGTGCGAAAATTTTAATCTGAATATTTGAAACACAAATATTTTTGGACCAACTTTTTGAAGGTCGAGAGTACAATATTACTTCAATTAAATTGAGAAAGAAATCAGAAAGTAATCCAATAGTTGAGTCAAGAAATTCAGCGTTACATGACACACTGAGCCATGCTGACTACAGGACAAGCCATAGTCTGTGAATTCAGCTTATTCCGGCTGAGATAACAGTAGGGTATCGGTCTGTTTGAATTAGAATCAGGAGAAATTAGAACTCTGGTCACTATTCAATGGCTATTGCAGGGCAGTCGATTTATGGCTCAGTTTTGTTTCTCAGCCTTCTATCGGTCTGGAACTACATGCTAAGAAAAGCAATTTGGGTGGGTATTGTAACATAGTTGTGGTTTAAGACATGCCCCCTTGACAGCACATGCACCTCATATTACAACAGCTCCCTGAGACTTTAATAATGTTACCCTTAATTGTACCCATCCTGGCTCTGAAAGTTGTGCAAACAGCGCTCCTCCCCATGCTCTTTCCTGATTGTTCCACAAATGTTTCTTCATCAAGTTTTTAATTCAACACACTTTGGAAATTTAATATTGAAATTGCTGCCACCGTGCTCATCATAACTCAGTTAAAAATTATAAGCACCTCACTTGCTCACCCCCCCCCGCCCCGTTCTATTGATATTTTAAATCCACATCCTCTGATCATTGACCCTTCTCCCACTGAAAACAGTATCCTTGTGTTTCCGAGATGACAGTTCCTCACTTTTGAACGTCACTGTAATGCTGAATGAGGATAGTAAGTTCTCTGAAGCAAGATCAGAAATTGCCGGAGAAACTCAGCAGATCTGGCAGTGCCTGAGGAAAGAAAGCAAAGTTAACATTTCAGGTCCAGTGACCTTTCTTCGGAATTGATTGTGGCGAGGAAAAGGTTGACATACTTCCTTCAATATTTCCACCACCAGGAAAACACACGTGTGGCAGGGATCCAGTGACAATCAAAGCCTGATAAAGGCAAGGCTTTCATGAAGCAAAGTGAAGGGGGAGGGTACGGTTTAAATCAACATAGAGTTGGAGGGGGAAATAAAACACTCCAGCCCCCATGTGGTACACACTTCTCCCTAAAGGCATCGAGAGTATTGGTGGACTCCACGGCCTCCCTCTCCAGGGACACCCAGGCTCAAATATAACCACGGCAGTGGGGCAGGCAGTTGGCAGAAATAACCCTCTCTACAGCCCGCTGCATGGACCTACTTATAGCCAGATTGGCCAGACCCAGGAGCAGGCTGACAAGGAGAGAAAAGGTTGGTATAATGCTAAACATTGGGTGGTTGTGGGGTGGGGAGGAATAAACAATAAGTGGAGTTGGAGCCCATGAGAGGGAGAACAGCAACTGAGCAGACAAATGAATAGGTTATGGGAGAATCAGCAACTGCTAATGGGGACAATCAGTTAGAGACAAAAAATCTGCAGATGCTGGAATCCAAGGTAGGCAAGCAGGAGGCTGGAGGAACACATCAAGCCAGGCAGCATCAGGAGTTGGAGAAGTCAACATATTTGGACGGTATCCCTTCTTCAGGAGTGTGGCCAATTAGTATCTGACAATGGGGTGTTTGGGACAGCAGAATATGTAATGGTAAGGCCTGGTGTGTGAGGTTTGAGTAAGTGCATGAAGGTGATTTTCAGGCCCTAAAATTATTGAACTCGATACTGCATCCTGAAGGCTGTACCGTCCCCAAAGGGAAAATAGATCCTCTGGATTGGTATTTTAGCATCAGAAGAGACTTGAAAGAGAAGCCAGTAAATTCAGGAGAAAACAAACATCCTTGCACACAAAATAGACAAAATCTTTGTCAGAAAACATATGCTCCACTTGCAAGCATCCCCACAACTCAATTGGAACACTTGACAATTAACTTAAATGAAACGTTCACAACTTTGGAGGTGCAGGGTTTAAGCAGCATAATGCAACTTCTCATGAAAGTCTTCCTCAACTCATAAGTTTGCTAAAAAATTGCTGTTTCCTGCACTCTCCTTATCCACCAGTTCATCCCTGTTTCTCTTGCATTTCTTTCTGATTTGATTTGTTTTATTATTATCACATGTCCCTGGGTACAGTGAAAAATTCTGTTTAGCATGCAGTACAAGCAGATCATACCATACAAAGATCATCGGGTCATTGAACAGAGCGGGGAATACAAAGTTACGGCTGCAAAGAAGGTGCAGCTGTAAAAAATACAAGATCAATATTAGATTTGAAATTTGAGAGGTCCATTCAGCTGTCTAATAACAGCAGGGAAGAAGCTCTCCTTGAATCTGTTGGCACTTTTGTTTAAGCTTTTGTATCTTCTGCCCAAAAGAAGATGTTGGAAGAGATTATAACCGGGACAGGAGGGGTCTTTGATGATGTTGGCTGCCTTCCCGAGGCTGCGTGAAGTATAGATGGAGTCAGTGGATGGAAGGATGGACTGGGCTGTGTTCACAACTCTCTGTCATTTCTTATGGTCCTGGGCAAAGCTGTTGCTGTACCAAGCTGTGATCCTGTTTCTCACTCTTTCTTTCCAACGGTTTGCCTCTGCTCCTTCACTTCCTTATCTCACTCTTTCATTTTTAGTTTCTTGCTTTCTCTGCTGCTACATCACTCCCCATATTTGTCTCACATCTGCATTCTGTTCAACCCTGCATCTTACTTTTCACATGTCACCCTTCTTCCCTTCTCTTTTGTCTCTGTCCCTCACCCTTCTCTCCTCATCTCTTCAGTATTTTGCCTGGGCCGCTTTCATTTGCCCACCGGGGCAGTGATTTGACCCTCCTGATGGAGAGACAGACAGACCAGAGGCAGCAACATGAGGATAAGTGGAGGAAAAGGTAAGGGGCTGTAGGGGTCAATTGGGGACCAGAAGGCCCCTACAGCCCCATGCCTTTTCTTCCACTTGGAAAGAGACAAGTATTAGCCATCTTTGGACCTGTTCTAGCCCCAATATCTCTGCTCATGGTTTGAGAGATTGGAACGCCACAATTACTACGTTGTGTGGTTAAGATAATATTGGGTGACTTATTGAAAGCCCAATGTTTAAAAATGATGCTTAGGAAAGCTGCCTGGCAGGGACAAGTGATTTTAATTGCTTACTTCCCTGTTTTCCATCAAATGTGTGTGGTTAAAATGGCAGCTTCAAAGTCTATTTTTAAAATTAAATTTCCAATTAATTTCCCTGGCAAACACTGCAAATGAGTCCCTGCTTAATGTGTTTCTTCTCTCTGGTGTTTTGAGATTGCTAGAGGTTTGGTAATCGCAGCCATCTTCCTAAATATCAACCTTTAAACCCGCCCGTCTCCAAAACATTTCCATCAAAACTCCATAGGATCTGCTTGAAACAACAAGGGAGATAATAAAAAAAAACAGCAGTGCAATTATAGTAACTGTTACTGAGTGTTTTCTTAATCCCTTTTCCTTTTGTTTAAATAAGTGAACTATCATTTGTCTGATGTGCAAAGATTCCATTTTTATTGTTGGATTTTGGCAGATAATGAATGATGTGGGATGGTCGTGATACCATGTAGAAGCCTGGGCTGGATGCCATGGAAACCAGCAGGGGTTTGTTGGAAGCATGATCCACATAGGCCAGAGCCTGGACATTCCACAAGGTATTTTCAAAGTGATTGTTTTCATTTCAGAGTCAAAGCAAGCGCATTAAAGGTCACTTAGATGTGAAAACCCTATTATCCCTAATCTGCCAGCAGTTTTAGGAGAAGCCTTCTTCGCAACTGTGACTTAGCCAAGCATGAAGAAAAAATAATTTTAACCAATATCTTTCGTATCCTCCATAAAGAAAGCTCGGGGAGAGAAAAAAAAACATGGGTACAATGGAATCGGTTGAAGATAAGGATAGGTAATGTGCGAACAGCTATAAAATGCAATATTTCTCCATTCTCCACAGCACTTAACCTAGTTTGTCTCTGCACTGTTGAGATGATGGATAATCATTTTATTGCCTATAATTGTAGAGGCTTTGGAGAAGAAAGCTGATAAATTTGGCCTATAAATAACACATCTTTGTGACAACCCCTACATTTGCTCCAGCCCTTGGTTTGTTGGATAATTTTTTTTTATTTTTAAGCTGAGTTCTCAAATTGAGCCCCCCACCACCATCCTTTCCATTCAGTCTGAATACAGATTGGTTGGTTTAATACCGAATATGTTTCAACAAGTAGGGGAAGAAAGACTTTTCAAATAATATTGTTAGGGATGGCGGTGGGGCGTGATTTCCCAATCAAACATTGTTTTGCCTGTTGTTCAGGTGCAAAACGGGCCAAATTTGCTGGATCACACCATGTTGGCCCAAATAAAATTCAGGCTCCCCTGAAGACTACCCAGAACTGACATAAGGCCCTTGGCTTATGGTAGGGGTCAAACCACCTTTTGTTGGAGGCTTTGGCTAGGGTACAGAACCGGTTTACCAGGGTGTTGCCTGGTTTGGAAGGTATTAGCCATGAGGAGAGATTGGACAAACTCAATTTGTTTTCATTTGAACAGTGAAGGATGAGGGGCAACCCAAAAGACATTTACGGAATTATGAGAGGCAAGGACAATTGAAGTTTTTTCCTTCCCCAGGGTAGAAATGTCAATTATTGGGGGACATTGGTTTAAGGTAAAAGGGGACAAGTTTAAAGAAATTGTAAGAGGCAATTTGTTTTTACACAGCAAGTGGTAAGTGCCTAGAATGGACTGCCAGAGGTGGTGGTGATTGTGGATACGATAGCAACATTTAAGAGGCACATTGACAGCTATTTGGATAGATAAGGAATACAGGGATATGGACCACATAGTGGCAATAGGTTTTTCATTTAGATTAGATTCCCTACATAATGGAAACAGGCCCTTCGGCCCAATCAGTCTACACTAACCCTCCAAAGAGTAACCCACCCAGACACATTTCCGTCTAACTAATGCACCTAACACAATGGGCAATTTAGCATGGCCAATCCACCCAGCCTGTACATTTTGGATCCTGGGAGGAAGCCCTCACAGATTTTGGGGAGAATGTGCAAACTCCACAGAGGCAGTCACCCGAGGCTGGAATTGAACCTAGGTCACTGGCACTGTGAGGCAGTAGTGCTGATCACTGAGCCACTGTTCAGAAAGACATCATGTGTCAGTGCAGTTTTGTTAGGCCGAAGGGCCTGCTTTTGTGCTGTGTTGTTCTTTGTTTTTTATTCTTCGCAATTGGTCAAACAGGATGCGGTAGAATCACGCAACATGGAACCAGACTCTTTGGTCCAACTTGTCGGTACTGATCCGGTTTCCCGATCTAAAATAGTCCTGTTTGCCTGCATTTGCTCCATATCCCTGTAAACCTTTCCTATTCATATATGTGTCTTCTAAATGTTGTGACTGTGCCTACATCTATGTGTGCTGAGTTTTCCAGTTCAACCTGCCACTTAAACAGTTAGCCCCCAACAAAAGGAAGCTCTCCAATCGATATGGGTCGGGAGGAAAGGTGGCATTCCTCCCTTCCCTATAATAGTGCTGCTGCTCAGAGCTTGGCCATCTCTAACTTGCCTCTCTCCTACCTCGCTACCAGCCCGACAGCTACTGCTTGCATTGTAGCTCCTGATGAAGTTTAAGGAAAACTTGTAAACTGCATATTAGGCTCGAGGCCTAGTTCTAGAGAAGCAAGGGACCTCTGGTTCAGGGTCTGCGATTGTCATAATCCCAAGATTGAGTAAAGGCCATAACAAATTTCCTGCCATTGTTCTAATCCAAGCAAGGACTCTAATGGTTCAATGGATAAATGGGCTGCATGATGTGCTACTGAGCAGTGCAAGTTCGACACTGTTCCTTGTTTGATTACTGTATTATACTCAGTTAATGGGTCTTGGCACATGTAGCAGTGATCCTAGCACCAGAGTCCTTACTGTCTGCAAGGAAAAACTGTCTATTGTTCCCATGATAACTGGCCAACCAGTGAAGTCTAGCTGGAAGTGGGAGTAGGTGTGTACCAGCAGTAGGTCAACAACAAGAATTGCAATCTTTGACCCAGCAACTTATCGCTAACGCGTCTTCTATGTGAATACCCCACCATGCAATTTGAGAGGGAGAATCTGGAATCAGATGTAATGGCATTGCAATTGAGTAAAGGTAACTACAAAGACATGAGGGCGGAACTGGTCAGAGTTGATTAAAAGGGGAGCCAATCAGGGAAGATGGTGGACCAGTGACGGCAGGAGTTTCTGGTGGTAATTTGGGAAGCACAGCAGAAATTCACCTCAGGGAAGAAGCAGCATATGAAGCAGAGAATGAGACAACTCAGGCTGACCAGGAAAGTCAACAGCAGCATAAAAGAAAAAGAAAAAGCATACAATATGGTGAAGATTAATGGGCAGCCAGAGGATTGGGTAGCCTTTAAAACCAAGCAAAAGATAAGTAAAAGCACAATAAAAGGGGAAAGAAGATGAAATAGGAGGGTAGTCAGCTAGCAATATAAAAGGTTTTGTTTTAAGATATATGAAAAGGTAAGCAGGGGTAAAGTAGATGTTGGACTGCTGGAAAAGGAGGCTAGAGAAATAGTAATGGGAACAAATAAATGTTGGAGGAACTGCATAGCCCCTTTGCCGGGAGGTGATGGCCTAGTGGCATTACAGTTGACTATTAATCCAGAGTCTCTGGTATTGTTCTGAGTACCCAGGTTCAAATCCTCCCTTGGCCATTGGTAGAATTTGAATTCAATAAATATCTGGACTTAGGTGTCTAATAATGACCATGAAACCATTATTAATTGTCAGGAAATATCCACCTGGTTCACTAATGCCCTTTAGGGAAGGAAACTGCTGTCCGTACCTGGTTTAGCCTGGGTGACTCCAGACCCACAGCAATGTGGTTGACATTTCACTGCCCCCTAGGGGCAAATGACAACCCGTATCCCATGATAGAATTCTTTTTTTTTCAATCGGTTTTCACTGTGGAAGATACCAGCAGCGCTGAAGACCATATAAAAGAGTTAGGGGCAGAGGTGAGTGCAGTGACCATCACTAAGGGGAAGCTGAAAGGTCTGAAGGTGGATTAATCACCCAGAGCAGATGGAACAAACACTAGGGTTCTGAAAGAAATAGCTGAGGAGGTGGTGGAGGATTTACTGGTGATATTTAAGGAATCACGGGAGTTAGAAGGCCCCGGAGAACTGGAAAATGACTAATGGAACACCCCTGTTTAAGGAGGGAGGGAGGCAGAAGACAGGAAGCTGTTGGCTGGTAAGCTTGACCTTGGCCACTGGTAGGATTTTAGAGCCCCTTATTATGAATACGATTGTGGAATAATTAGAAGTGGGTGGTAAAATAGGATTCAGTCAGACGGCTTTGTCAAGGGGACGTCATGTCTGACAAATCTGTTAGAATTCTTTGAAGAGGTAATGAACAGGTTAGACAAAGGAGAGCCAGTGGACATGATCTATTTGAACTTCCTGAAGGCCTTTGACAAGGTGCTGCACAGGAGGCTGCTAAATAAGATGAGAGCCCATGGTGTTAGGGACAAGGTCGGGGATTGGCTAATTGGCAGAAGGTAGAGAAGGGGGATATAAGGTCTTTTTCAGGATGGCATCTGCAAACTAGTGGAGTTCCGCAGGAGTCTAGTGGGAACCACAACTATTCATGTTATACACTAATGCTTTGGATGAAGGAACTGAGAGCATTGTTGCTATATTTGCAGATGACACAAAGATAAGTGGAGGGGCAGGTAGGAGGGAGTGGGGAGGCTATGGAAGGGCTTGGACAGGATAGGAGAGTGTGCAAAGAAGTGGTAGACATTGTTACACTCTATATAATCACTGTAAATAGTCTTGATAACTGAAGATGTACTTGGGTACATTTGTACCTAAGAAGACACTAAATGGTGACTTATAAAATTTTCACTGTACTCATTTGAGTATGTGATAATAAAGTTAATTCTAATTCTAGATGGCATACAGTATGGAAGAGGTTATGCACTTTAGTAGGAAAAATAGGGGTGTCGACTATTTTCTAAATGGGGATGGTTTTGGAAATCTGACACGCAAAGTGACTTAGGAGTCAGAGTTCAAGATTCTCTTAAGTTTAACATGCAGGTTCAGTTGACAGCTAGGAAGGTAAATGCAATATTAGCTTTCATTTCAAGAGAGCCAATATATAAGAGCAGGGATGGACTGCTGAGGCTGGGTAAGTCTCTGATAGTACTGCAGTTAGAATATTGAGAGCAGTTTTGGACCCTGTTTCTAAGTCAAATAGTGTAAGCTTTGCAGAAGTGTAAGCTCGAAGCGTCGACTCTCCTGCTCCCCGGATGCTGCCTGACCTGCTGTGCTTTTCCAACACCATGCTCTTCGACTCCGATCTCCAGCATCTGCAGTCCTCACATTCTCCACCCTGTATCTAAGGAAGGATATACTGGCAATGGAGGGGATCCAAAGGAGATTTACAAGAATGATCCTGGGATGAAAGACTAGTCACATGAAGTTCGGCTGAGTGGCCTGGATAGAGTGAACATGGAGAAGGTATTTCCACCATAGGAGAGACTAGGACCAGAGGGCACAACCTCAGAACGAAGGCACAATCCTTTGGAATTGAGATGAGGTTGGAATTGCTTCAGGTTAATATGTGGAAATCATTGCTGCAGAGGGCTGTGTAAGCAAAGCATTGAGTGCATTCGGGATAGAGATAGATAGATTCTTAATGAGTCAGAAAATCTCATGAACATATAAATAGAAAATGGTTACAGGGAAAGGGCAGGAGAATAGGATTGAGAAACATTTCAGCCACGATCGAGTGGTGGAGCAGGACTCGGTTTAATTCGGCTCCTGTATGTTATGGTCTTTCTTGGGATAAGGGACTGCAACTCATTTAGTGTTTGTGACATGATACTCCAGTATAGAGGCCAGCACACCCAGGGAAATAAGGGGATTAAATAGGTGGAAAAAAAGTAAAGATAACAATGGACAGTTTGCTAAATGGAAGCTGAATCTATCTTGAATTATTAGTGCACATTGCAATGTACAACTAAGATGGATGGTTTCAGCAACAGTGTCACACTCACTCCAGGCTGAATGATTGATATTCTAATCTGACAGCCCTGGTGTTCTATTTAGGTACAAGATTATTTGCATTACAGTGAGTATTTGCTCCATAAAAGAGAAGCACTTGTTTAACAAATGGTGGATGCATAAGAAATGTGACTAGAGGTCATATACAATTATCTCTCTAACTCACAATTCATCAAGGGTTGTGCTGATTCCACAATCACACCTTAAACACAATCATACTTCACCTTCCTGGTTTTAGTATTTTTTGAAAGTTGTGTCATGCATATCATCATGTGCTGTTTAGTCTAGTCATTCTTTTATGATGCAAATAGTCACATTCAGTTTTTCTTCATTGAGAATCAGGGCTAAGAATAAGTTTACATGTAGGTGAAAGTGAGGACTGCAGATGCTGGAGATTAGAGTCGAGAGTGTGATGCTGGAAAAGCACAGCAGGTCAGGCAGCATCCAAGGAGCAGGAGAATCAACATTTCAGGCAAAGGCCCTTCATCAGGAATGAGGCTGGGAGCCTTAGGAGTGGTCAGATAAATAGGAGAGGGGTGGGGCTGGGGGGAAGGTAGCTGAGAATGCAATAGATGGATGGAGGTAAGGTGAAGGTGATAGGTCAGAGAGGAGGGTGGAGTGGATAGGTGGGAAGGAAGATGGACAGATGAGACAGGTCATGAGGATGGTGCTGAGCTGGAAGGTTGGAACTGGGGTAAGGTGGGGGAAGGGGAAATGAGGAAACTGGTGAAATCCACATTGATACCCTGGGTTGGAAGGTCCCGAGGCGGAAGATGAGGCATTCTTCATCCAGGCATCGGGTGGTAAGGGAGTGGCAATGGAGGAGGCCCAGGACCTGCATGTTCGGCCATGGAATGGTGGGATTGATTGGTGTGGGTGTCCCAGGGATATTCTCTGAAGCGCTTTGCGACTAGGCGTCCTATCTCCCCAATGTAGAGGAGACCGCATCGGGAGCAACAGATACAGTAACTGACGAGTGAAAGTGCAGGTGAAACTTTGATGGATGTGGAAGGCTCCTTTGGGGAGGGGAGGGTGAGTTGTTAGGGGGAATGGACCTGGTGAGGTAGTCGCGGAGGGAGCAGTCTTTACAGAAGGCGAATAGGGGTGAGGAGGGAAATATATGCCTGGTGGTGGGGTCTGTTTGTAGGTGGTGGAAATGGCAGAGGATGATGCGATTATAAAGAGTTTGGTGGGGTGGAAGATGAGGACTGGGGAGGTTCTGTCCTTGTTGCGGTTGGAGGGGTGGGGTTCCAGGGTGGAGGTACAGGATGTGGATGAGATGAACTGGAGGGCATCACCAACCACGTGGGAGGGGCAATTGCGGTCTTTAAAGAAGGAGGCCATCTGGTGTGTACTGTGGTGGAACTGGTCCTCCTGAGAACAGATGCGGCTAAGGCAGAGGAATTTGGAATAAGAGATAGCATTTTTGAAGGAGGCAGGGTGGGCGGAGGTGTAATCCAGATAGCTGTGAGAGTCGGTGGGTTTGTAGAAAATGTCATTGTTGAGTTGGTCACCGTTGGTGGAGATGGAGACGAAGTTTACATGTCGGCCATTTAGCCCCTTGAGATTGTTCTACCATTCAATAAGATCATGGCTGGTCAGTTGAAGCTTTGGAGGAATAGGAAAATAGTTGAGCCAGATTAAGAAGCTGTGATTAATTCTGTGGGCTTGGATTTCTACGTTTGAGAGTTATCTGAGGAATAGATTAGATTACATTACATCACATTACAGTGTGGAAACAGGCCCTTCGGCCCAACAAGTCCACACCGCCTTGCCGAAGCTCAACCCACCCATACCCCTACATTTACCCCTTACCTAACACTACGGGCAATTTAGCATGGCCAATTCACCTGACGTGCACATCTTTGGACTGTGGGAGGAAACCGGAGCACCCGGAGGAAACCCACGCAGACACGGGGAGTACGTGCAAACTCCACACAGTCAGTCGCCTGAGGCGGGAAATGAACCCGGGTCTCTGGCGCTGTGAGGCAGCAGTGCTAACCACTGTGCCACCGTGCTGCCCACAGCAATAGTTTGAGGATGACAGACAACTATATCACCCATTACTTGCTTGCAGTGCTTTTACGCAGAGTCAGAATTTGTTAATGTAAACGCATTGCAGGGACTGAGCACAAAGTCTAAGCTTGCAGCCCAGGTAGAGTACTCAAGGGGATGTTACAATGTCATATGCTCCAAAACTTGCCGCTCCCTTGGCCAAGCTGTTCCACGACAGCTACGACACTGACATCCACCCAACAATGTGGAGGTTTGCCCAGGTATGCAGGACAAATCCAACCTGGCTAGCCTTACCCATCAGTCTCCCCTTGACTATCAGTAAAATGATGGAAGGTGTCATCAACAGCTCTATCAAGCAGCATCTGCTCAGCAATAACCTACTTAGTGATGCCCAGTTTGGGTTCCACCAGGGCCACTCAGCTCCTGGTTCAAACAGGGATGAAAGAGTTCAATTCTGGAGGTGAAGTAAGAGTGATGGCCCTTGATATCAAGATTGCATGTGAGTGTGACATTAAAGAGCTCTATCGAAACTGGATTCAATGGGAATCAGAGGGAAAGCTCCCCATTGGTTGGAGTCACACTTGACACTTGGAAGATGATTATGGTTGTTGGACGTCAGTCATCTCAGCTCCAGGACATCTCTGGAGGAGTCCCTCAGGGTGGTGTCCTCAGCTCAAACATCTTCAGCTGCTGCATCAATGACCTTCCCTCCATCAGAAGGTCAGAAGTGGGGATGTTAACTAATGATTGCACAATGTTCAGCACTCTTCATGACTCCTTAGATACTGAAGCAGTCCACATCTCCAAAGATAATTATTTAAATTGAGCAAGTCAGCTTTGCAGACAATGAATGTCTTTGCCCCCAGGGTAATCCAGCTCAATTTAAACAATTATTGGAGGAGGTGGTTCGGAATAAGCATTTACATGAATTGCAAATGCGAAGCGATTTAGATTAGCCCCAACTCAGGTGATAGATTTCACTTGAAAAGGAGCTCAAAACTGAAGAGGACACTCAGCCAACACATAAAAACACATTTTCTGGTCATTTATCACAATTTGTTTGTGTCCTTACTGCCTCCATATTAGTGGCTGCAATATTTACATTACACAGTGACTACAATCCAAAAAAGGAGTCAACTAGGCGTGTAACAACTTGGAACAGCCGAATGATATTATATAAATGCAAGGTTTTCTTCCTTTATTGGAGGGTCTCCGAGCATTGGATTATAAAACCAGAAAACGTAAGAGCTGCAGCAGGCCATTCAGCCCAAGGAGTCTGCTCAATGAGTTGATGATAACCCTCATCTCCACTTTGCTGTCTCTACCCCATGACCCTCTTATCTCCTTATTAATTCAAAATCTTTTTAGTTCAGCTCTGAATATCATTTGTGACTCATATTTAATAGCCCTCTGTGGTAAAGAATTCCACAAGTTCACAACCCTCAGAGAGAAATTCCTCAACTCAGTTTTAAATATGCGGGTCCCTTTTTCTGAGATTATACCTGCTGGTCCTTGACTCTCCCACAAGGGGGAATCTCTTTTCTGCATCTACTTAGTCACGTCTTCTAAGACGTTATTTTCCAATAAGATTATCTCTCATCCTTCAAATAGAGGACAGGCCCAACATACTCAATCTTTCCTCATAAGATAGTACCTCCATACTATTGAATCTAGTTTGGGGCAGCATGGTGGCTCAGTGGTTAGCACTGCTGCCTCATAATGCCAGGTTGCCAGGTTTGATTCCAGCCTCAGGTAACCCTCTGTGAGGAGTTTGCACTTTCTCCCCGTGTCCGTGTGGGTTTTTTTTTCCGGGTGCTCTGGGTTTCCTCCCACAATCCAAAGATGTGCAGGTCAGGTGAATTGGCCATGCTAGATTGCCTATTGTGTTCAGGGATGTGTAGGTTAGGTGCATTAGTCAGGGTTAAAAGTAGAGTAATAGGGCTGGGGAATGGGTTTTGGAGGGTTATTCTTCAGAGAGTCGGTGTGGACTTGTTGGGCCAAAGGGCCTGTTTCCACACTGTAGGGGATTCTATGGTAACCTTCTCTGAACTGCCTCCAGTACCAGCATTAGATAAGAGGCCCAACATTGTTCACAGTATTCCAGCCAGGTTCTGACTAGTGCTTTGTACAATTTTGACAAAGCCTCCCAATTTTTATACTCTGTTGCACTTGCTTTCCCTTAGATCTTAGATCTTAGATTCAAGGACGAGGGCTCCCAATTTCTTCTTTGCTCTGGGAGACCTTATTGTTATGTCCTGAAAAGTGACAAATAACCTTAACTTATTGTTTCATCATACACTGGCTGAGAGCACCTTGGTGCACCTTAGGGCATAATTGAATGGATGAGAAAAGTAAATTAAAAATAAATGCTGGTGCACATGTAAGTCTTTCAGAATGAGTTAGCTCATGGCCATGGCAAGGAAGTGCAAGTTAAGTGAGGGTTTAATATGGGGAGGTTAGTTGTGTCATGGCTACCACAAATCCTGGAGACTTTCCTGCTCTTGCTGCCTGCCACATGCAAAGAATTTACAGGCCGCTAATCAACTTGCTTGGCAGCATTACGTCATACCTTCCCGTCATTGATAAGTGAGACGTGAACCAGGAATTTCTGGCCAAGAGATCAGTATGCGATTTCCCCCCCCACAAGGAACAGTGGCAGAAATGTAGAAAACAAGGCGAATTGGCCCTTTCAAGGGTGAAGTAGAAGCAATATAATTGGTACGACCACCAACAGAAATGGAGAAAAGGCAGATAAATGGTGTTCAGGTTCAAATTAGCCTTGAGCCATTTAGTTGCCTGGGGAGAAGATTCCACAGATGAATAGCCCACTGCTTTTCCTTATGTTCGATGCTTTTAGAAACAGAATCCTCGTCGCTTCACCCTTAAACAAAGCAGTGGTACTTGTTGTTGGGCGGCTGGTTGCTATGACAGGATTCTGGAAAGTGGCAGTAGCCATCAGTGTTCCTCTGCCCTGATACACCAAATCCTCTTTAAAACCCTCACATAGCTCATGCAAGATTTGCTTATCTCCACCTTTGACTACAGTGAATGTCCTGACCCATGTCAAAATGATTTACACAAAATCTATTGCCGCACAAAAATTGCACATGGTGGGGGGAGAACAGAGTAAAGTGTCTGCTCTGGCAATAACAGCCAGTCACATGGGTAGCAGGCTTTAGTCAGTTAGGTATACCCCGTAATATATGATTTTAGGAAGACAGAAAAAAACAGACAATAGGAGGCAAGAGCGAATAATGATTCTCTGTTTTACAAAAGTGCCGGTGCTGACAACAGCCTAAGATTATGAATTGGCAACACAAGGGCTAAGCACTGGTATGATTTATCAATTACTGACCTGTAAACTGAAAGGCAGATCCAGCAATGAAATGGATAAATACATTTGCTAGGCATATGAACCATGCAGCAGGAGGGAGATTGTTTAGTTTATGGATCTCTTAATAATTTATTATTTAGAATTTCTACATATATCAGAGGTTAATCCAATTTTACCTGGGTTGGAGACCAAGGCGCCCAGGCGTGAAGATTCGCTGCTTGTCGAAATCTGAAAGTTTTATTCATTAGAAAATTCAACCTGAACAAGTAATTGAATTCTTTCTCAGCATCCGATAATGGGGGAGCTCATTTCTATTTGTATGTCAGCTGCCATTTCGGTGGATTGGGGGTTGGGTGTGAGGGAGGATGGCTGCAACTATGAAGAGAACAGTCGCAAGAACAGGTTGTCTCCCTGAGAGACAGAAAGAAGCATGTAATTCCAGTTGTTGTTGTTGCATGGCACCGAGGTATCCAGAATATTCCTGATGCCTTCACCAGCAGCTTGATGGGCAGCTGGTTATAGTTAACTCTGAATTTGCTATTCTTCATTAGAGGTATGGAACTACAAGCTGATGGAGAGTAACATAGGAAGCAGCAGCATCATTGAGGCTATTTAGCTGCATATTTTCTGAATTGATACAGAATGTTAACGTGAAAACTACTTTGAGCAGTTGATTCTAATGCCAGCAACAGCTAACAGCATTGTAGATGGCAGAAGTAGGCCATTTGGCCAATCAAACCTGTAATGACTCATTGAAGGCTGTCCACTCTGTCCCATTTTCTTGTGCTGTCTCTGTGCTATTTTATTACTTTTTTTATTCAACTCATGGGACACGGACATCGTTGGCTGGGCTAAAATTTATTGCCCATCCCCACTTGCCTTTGAGACAGTGTGGTGAGCTGGCGTCTTGAATTGTTGCCGTCATGTGCTGTCAGTAGACCCACAATGCCCTTAGGGAGGGAGTTTCAGGATTTTGATCCAGCAACAGTAAGGAAATGGCAATATATAACAAGTCAGGATGGAGAATGATGTGGATGGGAGCTTACAGGGGCTGGTGTTCTCATGTTTCTGCTGCCTTTGTCCTTCTGGATGAAAATGGTCATGCATCTGAAAGTTTCTGTCCAAAGGTGTTTGGTGAACTATATTAAATTACCCATTCATGTTCCTTTTAAAAGGCTCATTATTCTTCTTTTATCATTTGTGTTGTGGAACTTGAGGGGCTCCACTCCAAATCAAACACAGGCAAGGTGAGGAAGCATGGCTGACTCCTGCATCTAAAGACCAAATACTGTGGAGACTGGAATAAAACCAAAGTCCTGGAAATACTCGGCAAGTTTGGCAGCATCTGTGAAGCGATAACATGACTATTTATCCTTGAAGTAGGAGCTCTGAGAACTTTCCCAATTCAACAAACCTTGCACATTGCAAAACCAGGAAAGGTAAACAAAAATATGGTCAAAGAGTAAGATTTTAAAGGGCATGTAAGAAGATAAAGGAATAGTCGAGAAGTGGGGAGAATTCCAGAGCTAAGTTTCTTCACACATGAAGGTATGACCACCAATGATGCATCAATGAAAATTGAGGATATAAAGGAGATCGAAATTGGAGGGGCACAGTAATCTCAGAGAATTTGTAAGGTGGGAACAGGTTATAGTTTAGATTAAGTCAAATGAGCCCATAATCTGATGCTTCGAAGAATCAGGGTTTTTTTTAAACTGCATTTTATTCTTAGAGGGCTTTACAGTGTAGATGGTGAGAGAATATTTTGTTCAACTGGAGGATTTAGAACAGAAACAATTCTCACAGGGTGAGGCATAGAACATTTAGGACTGAGATGTGGAAAATTTCTGAATCCTTTCCTACTACCAAGGGCTGTGGATACTAAGTCATTGAGTATATAACTTTAAGAAGATAGGATGTACCTTGGTCTTAGTTCTTATGCTCTTGCAGAAAGGTTAGATCATGAAGAAATTTGAAAATGAGGATGAGAACTTTAAAACTGCAATGTAAGTGCACTTTGTCTTGTCACAGCCTTATGATGCCCATACTTTTTGGATAAATTACTTGCTTGCTTTCAAATTAGGTTTCCCTATTTGTCTCCCTGTGATGTTTGGCTCAAGGTTGGCTTTGAGTGAGAGCTGGGGATTTGGCATCAAAGAGCCCAGCCAGGAAGTGCCCAAGGGAAATCAAGGGGCTGAAATTGCATGAACATCATCCTGGACATGGTGGGATCCGGCGAAAAATTTGGTGAATCGTATGAGAAATCAAGAGGGGCCTTTCTCAATCTTGACAGCAGCAAGCCACATTTTCCAAGGGATGGGGTGGCAATAATGGTAAGGTCAGTGGAATTAATAATTCTGCACCCCAGGCCAACATTCGGAGATCACAGGTTCATACCCAACCATGGCTGAAGATGAAATTTGAATTCAACAAGTGAAAAATCTGGGATTTAAAAAAAACTAATCTAGAAGCAACCTCTGTCAATTGTCACAAAAGCCCACATTCTTGAGGGAAGGATAACTGCCACTGTTACCTGGCCCTGGCCGACATGTAACTCCAGATCCACAGAAAGGTGGAGGTTATTAAACTGGAACGAGTGCAAAAAAAGAGATTTATCAAGATGTTACCGGACTGTTGAGTTATTAAGATTGCTGAATCGGCTGGGATTTATTTCAGTGAAACGTAGAGGGCTGGGGGGCATGGGGGGAGTGGGAATGACCTTGTAGAGGCCTATAAAATCATAAGGGGCATAGATAAGGTGAATAGCCCAGAGTGGGAGAGTCCGAAACTAGAAGGCAAAGGTTTAAGGTGAGAGGAGAAAGATTTAAAAGGCACCTGAGGGGCAATGTTTTCACGCAGAGGGTGGTGCGTGTATGGAATGAGCATCCAGAGGATGTGGTGGAGGCTTGTACAATTACAACATTTAAAAGACATTTGGACAGGTACATGGATAGGAAAGGTTTACAGGGATATGGGTCACATGCAGGCGAATGGGACCCGTTCGGTTTGGGAAACCTGGTCAGCATGGATGATCATCATCATGAAATCCCATAGAAGCAGGCCATTCGGCCCTTTGAGTCCATAACAACCGTCTGAACAGCACCCCACCCAGAACAAACTGGATGGCACGGTGGCTCAGTGGTTAGCACTGCTGCCTCACAGCACCAGGGACCTGGTTCTGATTCCCACCTCGGGTCACTGTTTGTATGGAGTTTACACATTCTCCCCGTGTCTGCGTGAGTTTCCTCCCACAATCCAAAGATGTGCAGGTTAGGTGATTTGGCCAAGCCAAAATTACCCATAGTGTTCAGGGATATGTATGTTAGATGCAGTAATCTGAGGTAAATCTAGAGTAGGAGGGGAATGGGTCTGGGTGGGTTAGTCTTTGGAGGGTCAGTGTGGACTTGTTGGGACAAAGCGGCCTGTTTCCACACTGTAGGAATTCTATGACCCACTCTATTCCTGTAACCCTGCATTCCCCATGGCTAATACACCTAGTCTGCACATCTCTGGACACTGTGGGCAACTTAGCATGGCCAATCCACTGAATCTGCACATCTCTGGAAAGTGGGAGGAAACTGGAGCACCACGCCGACATGGGGAGACAGTGCAAACTTTGCACAGACAGTTCCTTGAGGCTGGAATCGAACCCAGATCCCTAGTACTGTGAGGCAGCAGTGCTAACAACTGAGTAACCATGTCACCAATAGGGTCTGTTTCTGTGCTGGATGACATTGTGACAAATGTGGTTGAAACTTTAACTGGGCAAAAGGATGGGCAAAAAATGCTGCCTAGCCAATGATGCCTGCATCCATCTATGAGTAAAGAAAATCCTGGAGCCAGGATGAGATCGGCGCTAGTATGTAGTGAGGGATTTATTATCCCCTTCGTTATTTCTTAATCTCACCTCATTAATATGCAGATTTCCATTCTGCAACCTGCTGGATAGAAACTAGATAATGGTAACTCCTGACATTAGTAGGTACCTAGCAATTCCATACCTCCACTTGCTTCTCCACATCTCCATCCTGAACATCCTCCAAGAGTATGTTCCATAGAAAGTGACTGCAGGTATCCCATGTACACAGTTACTGGTATTGGGCATGTACCAGCCTCTCCACACCTTCACCCTCAGCATGGTAGAAGTCATGGGATTGGAAAGTGCTGTCAAAGGAACCTTGATGGGTGCTGCGATGCATCTTGTGGATGATACACATTGCTGTCACAGAGTCCATGGTGGAAGGAGGATTGAATGTTGAAGGGTGGTGGGTGTGATGTCAATTAATTTTACCGCTTTGTCCTGGATGGTGTCAAACTTCTTGAGCATTGCTGGAGCCACATTCATCCAGGCATTTGGAGATTACTCCTTACTTGGACCTTGAAGATGGCAGACTGGCTAAGCGGAGTCAGGAAATGAATTAGATGCTGTGTGTTTGCTAGCCTCTGACCTGCTCTTGTCAACCATGAGAGTGGGACTGCGGTCACTTGTTGGCCAAACCAGGTAACAGGCTTTTTTATGGATAGGAGTCAGCTGGGATCACAAAATCCACAATTACAGCCACAAAGCTATGAAACCTGTTTTATAAGAGGAATCAGTTGTATGAAGAGTACTGAAGTTTTCCTGGGCTGCATTTGAAAGGATAATTGCCCAAAATACATAGGTATAAGAGTATCCTGTGCCCTGTCACTGTTCTCTGCTATTTAATTCACAATAGACATTCCAAGTGTGTTTGACCCCTAAAATTCAAAACACTGGCTGGGCTGGGCTCAGAAAACACACAAAACAGAAACTGAACCCGAGCCCTTTCTACTTTAGTTCATAACATTTCAAGTAAATGTAAAGCCTTTGAGTGCAATGCTTGTTTTTCATTGCTGATTGTATAGATGGTCCATGGAATTAGTGGGGATCTACTGTACCATAACATTGACTGGAACTCAGTCAACTCTACAATGAAAGCACTACAAGAAAGGGGAGAGAAGTGTTTTCAAGACAAACAAGCTTAAATCCTTTAAGTGTTTGCTTTCAGCTGATCTCCTATTTACAGAACTGAGTTGCTTTCAGAGAAATTAGAGATTAATTTAGTACGTGAGATACGTGATTCATTAAAGCCTCATTAGCAATACCAAATACTCCTGTAGATGGTGCTGTTAGGTACTTCCTATATGAAAGATGTCACCCAGCAGGAAAACAGACCCTACAGTCCAACGCATCCATGCCGACCAGAAATCCCAACCTAATCTCGGCCCATTTGCCAACACTTTGCCCATATCCCTCTGAACCCTTCCTATTCAGATAACCAACCAGATGCTTTTTAAATGCTGTAATTGTACCAGCCTCCACCATTTCATCTGGCAGCTCATTCCACACACAGCGTGAAAAAGTTGCCTCTCAGGTCCCTTTTTTCCCCTCACCTTAAACCTATTCACTCCAGTTCTGGGCACCCATTCCCCCCTGCCCCCCCTCCCTCGACCCCCCCAATCCCAGAGAAAAGAAAAGTAGTCTCAACTGTTTCATTGGGCAGGGAGTTGCTCACATTCACAATCTTTTGAATGAAGAAGTTCCTCCTCAGTTCAGTCCTAAAAGTGCTCCCACTTATTTTGAGGCTATACCCTCCAGCTGGTAGTTTCAACCTCCCTGTTCCTATCTTATCTATAGTTTTATGTGCTTCTAAAGGTTCCCCCTCATTCATCTAAATTCCAATGAGTACCGTCCCAGTCTACTCAATCCCTTCTCATAAGCCAACCCTCTCAACTCCGGAATCAACCTAAGGAACATCCTCTGCACCCTTCCAGTGCCAGTACATCATTTCTCAAGGAAGGAGACCAAAATTGTACATAGTACTCCAGATGTGGTCTCACTAGCACCCCATACAGCTGCAGCATAACATCCCTGATTTTAAACTCCATCCCTCCAACAATGAAGGACAATATTCATTTGCCTTCTTAATTACCTGCAAGCCAACTTTTTGTGATTCAAAAATCCGCAGATGAAATCCATTGCGGTGACCAGTGACTGGGGAGGGAAACCAGCTAAGGGATGCGATAGACATATAATCCGAAGAATGAAGTGATCTCAAGAAGGTTAGCGATAACATTGTTCCTGTACTGCCTTCCTCCACAACCAGCTCTTCAACATTTTGACTAAAAGCTGAAAATGCTGGACAAATTCAGCAGGTCTGGCATCATGTGTGGAGAGAGAGAGAAAGGCAGTGTTAACAGTTTGTGCTTGCTGAGACTGCCCTTCAGAAGTGAAAGGATGGGATAATGGTGCTTTTTTAAAAAGAAACATCAACAAAGGAGGAAGAGGAGCGAGTGGAACAAACAGTGAGGATGCAATGGCAAAAGACAGAGGGAGTGCAAATGGTGGGAAAGAAAGGATAGAGACATACGATAGGTGTTAATGATACGTGAGAAAAATTGCTGGGAGTAAAGTGGATAAAATGCAAACAAAGCGCTGGAGAATGAAGGCAGGTTTACAATCCGGGTGGAGGGCAGAGATGACTCTCTGAAGTCGCTCAACTCAATGCTGAGTTCTGAAGGCGGTAAAGTAACCATGCAGAAAAAAACATGTTGTTCTTCCAGCTTGTGTTTAGCTTTGTTGGAACTTAAGGATGGAAACATTAGCAGAGGGACAAAATGGTTCATTGAAATGGCAAAATGAAAGTGGGGAGTCATACTTACAGACAAAGTAGAGGCATTGTGTAGCCTGCACTTAGTCTTGCCAATGAGTAGACTCTTAGATTGGGAGCAGAGCACTGGTGGACCAGACTGAACAAAGTACCTCCAAAGGTCCAAAATGGCACTTTGCCCTGAATATGCATTTGGGACCTTAGACAGTGGGCAAGGTAAAAGAATAAGGGTCACACCTTGCACTGTCACATAGAAAACTGCCATGAGTGTTGGCAGAAGTGAGGAAACAGGACGATGAACCAAAGCAATGAATGACAGAGGAGCATACTGAGGAAACATGGAGGCAATATTCCTGGTCACACGTTACCCCCAAGTCCCTTTGTGTTGCAGCTTTCTGCAGTTTGTCCTTGTGTTCTCCATTCCAGAATAAACAACTTCACATTTTGCCACGTTATACTCCAGTTGGGAAGGCAAATGGTGAGGATGAAACAAAGAGTCTGCAGAGATCATAGAACATAGAACTGTATAGTATAGGAACATGCCCTTCTGACCACGATGTTGTGCCAAACATTACGCCAAATTAAACTAATCCCTTCTGCCTGCCATTGGTCCATATCCCTCAATTTTTTGCATATTCATGCACTTATCTAAAAGTCCTTTAAATGCCCCTAATGTATCTGCCTCGTCCACCACCATCCCTGGCAACATGTGCCAGGCTCCTACAACTCTGAGTAAACAAAAACTTGCTCCTCACATCGCTTTTGAATTTTTCCCCTATCACCTTAAATGCATGCCCCCGAGTATGAGACATTTCAACTCTGGGAAAAAGATTCTGACCTTTCACCCTTTCTACGCAGCTCATAATTTTATAGACTTCTAGCAAGTCTCCCCTCAGCCTCCAGAGAAAGCAATCAGAGTTTTTCTAGCCTCTCTTTATAGCTCATCCTCTCTAATCCAGGCAGCATCCTGGTAAACTTCTGCACTCTCTCTACATAGTTGCTACCTCATATTTAATACACAGTATTACAAAATTATGCTTTCTATCTGTGTTTTACTAAATCATTAAAGTGACTTTTTAAGTTGACAGACTCTTTCTCAGTAACTGAAATTTCTAAAGTCCTTAATTGGTCTAATCGCCTACACTTTGAATTGATAGAACTTCGCTTGTATAGTCTGGTATGTACAGAATTGTTAATTTACCAGAATGGACCAGTAGTATTCAATTATCTGTACTGCAAGAATTGTACATTCTCTCGCAGAGCTTTCTGTTCAGTTTTTTGTTTGAAGTGATGTCGAAAAGCAGGAGGTTTATTTGACATTCATTCACAGGTTGTGAATGCTGCCAGCAAAACGAACAGATTTTCCCCCAAAAAGTTACTTCATTTGTCACATTTGTGCAAGTGAACTTGCAAAGAAAAATTGCAAATGAGAGAGTGCAAAGAATTCAACTCATTTCCAAGCAGCATGTTCTTGTCTTGGGTGCTTCAATATAATTGCAATAGTCTTAGGGGTCGGTTAGCTCAGTTGACTAGATGGCAGATTTGCAATGCAGAGTCAGAAATTCCTGCACCGACTGAAGTTACCATGAAGGACTCTCCCTCTTAATCTCTCCCCTTGCTTGAGGCTGGGTATCCTCGGGTTAATCCACCACCAGAGATCTCTCTCTAATGATCTGGTACAACTATATCAACTTTACCTTACCTTTCAATACTCTTAATATTTGCAATATACATTTCCTGACTGGCATTTAGCCCAAAATCAAAACATGCGAAATTGAAAATGGTAGAGTTCATTTTTCCAGACGTCATGGTCCACTCTGAGCTGCCTCAATACAAATTGAGTACAATCCCTATAGTGTCGGAGAGCATCCCACCCAGACCCATTCCACAGAGGCAATCCAACTAACCTGCACATCCTTGGACAGTGGGAAGAAACTAGAGCACCTGAAGAATACCCACGCAGACACAAGGAGAACATGCAAACCTCACACAAACAGAGAGTCGCCCCAGGCTGGAATCAAACATGGGTCCTTGTCACTTTGAGACACTGGTGCTAACCACTGAGCTACACCTAGTACATTTATTCTTCACGATATACATTCCTTATCAAGCATACAGCCCAAGGGGAGGGGTTCAACAGTTTATAAATGTTTCAAAGGCCTTAGAAAGTGACCTTCTTGTGGCCAACAATTGTTACTCATCTTTAACTGCTCTTAAGAAGGGAATTAGAGTCTAAGAAATGGAGATGTGGGAAAGATGTGTGAATTTTGTAGTTAAGACCATAAGAAATAGGAACAGGAGTAGGCTGTTCCACCATTCAATAGGACCATGACTGACCCTACATTCCTCACATTCAGTTTCCTGCCCATTCTCCAAAACCCTTAATTTCCCAACTGATCAAGAATCTCTCTCAGCCTTAAATGGACACAAGGACTCCGCCCCCTACAGCTCTCTGTGGCAAGGAGTTACAAAGAATCTCAACCCTCAGAAAAGAAATTCCACCTCATCTCTCACAAATTGCCTCCCCTTGTATCCCAAGACGATGCTCTCTGGTCTCAGACTCACCCATGAGAGGAAACGTCCTCTCAGCATTTACACTGTCAAGCCCCTTAGGAATTGTCTTTGTTTCAATGAGATGTTAATTGTGGATGGAAAAAATGATCGCTATTTGACAATTATAAACATTCACAGTTGAACAGCCAAAGAAACAGTTCAAAAGAAACACAGAAAGGCTGGCAGATTTTCCTTATTTGATTTGTTGTCTTTGAAAGCAAAACTTGCTCAATTTTGACAGTAAGGAAAATCTGGTTGAGGGCAAAGTGGTCTCTGGCTTTTTGTATGCAAGTGAAGTGGGAGAGAGAGAGGGGTTGGAGGGTTAAGGATGAGGTGAGTGACAATGGAACGTAGAAACATAGAATTCAGCCACTGACTACATAATTTGAAGGTGACGAGGTAGGGATAGTGATAGGAGTTAGGGAAAGATAAGTAAAGGGCTAAGGGACATTTTAGATATCATGGGGAAGGGGTGGTAAGTGGACGTAATTGGGGGCAGGACATTGAAGAAGGTATTGAGAATGACATTCTCCTTGCACCAGTTTGCTGTCACTGGTGGCCCCTTTCTTATCACTCCAGGCCATACAAGTCAGTCCTCCCCAGTAATTCTTTCATTCACTCACGGGATGTGGGCAACACTGGCTAGGCCAATGTTTTTGTCCTTCCCTTGTTGCTCATGAAAAGGTGCTGGTGAACTGCTGCAGTTCATTTAATGTTCACCCACAACTCCATTAGGAAGTGAATTCCAGATTTTTGACCCAGCGACAGTGGAGGAACATGATATATTCCCAAATCAAGTTGGTGCCGGCTTGGAGGGGAGCTTAAAACATGAAATCCCTACAGTGTGGAAACAGGTCATTCAGCTCCACAGGTCTACAGCTATCCTTCAAATAGTAACCTGCCCAGACCCATTTCCCTAACAAATGCACCTAACCAACATACTCCTAAACACTATGAACAATTTAGCATGGCCAGTTCACCTAACCTGTACATCTTTGGATTGTAGGAGGAAACTGGAGCACCCAGAGGAAACCTATGCAGACACAGAGGGGAATGTGCAAACTCCACACAGACAGTCACCCGAGGCTGGAATCAAGCTCAGGTCCTTGGTGCTGTGAGGCAGCAGTGATAACCACTGAGCCATCCTGCAGCTGGTAGTATTTTTATGATCTGCTGCCCTTGTCCTTTTAGAAAGCAGTGATTGTAAAGTTAGAAAGTGCTGTCTGAGAAGCCTTGCTGAAATTCTGCAGTACATCTTGTTGATAATACACAGTACTGCTCCTAAGTGTCAGTGGCAGAGGAAATGGATGTGGTGCCAATCAAAAGGGTTGCTTTGTCCTGGATGGTGTCAAGCTTCTTGAGTGTGTTATTGGAGTTGCATTCATCCAGGCAAGTGGAGAGTATTCCATCACACTCCAGTCTTGTGTCTTGTAGATGGTGTCAGGAGTAGAGTTACTTGGGGAATCAGGAGGTGAATTACTTGCCACAAGATTCCTGGCCTCTGACCTGTCACTGGATTTGTATAGCAAGTCCAGCTGAAAGGACCAATAAATAAAGAAGGAAACAGCAGAGAGGGTAATGTCGAAATGAATGAAGTGAAAATGCAAACGCAGGATTGATGGGGCAGAAACAGTAGAAAATGGGAGACACAGGGAGGAGGAGCAACTAAAAAAAGACAGAGATAGGCAAGAGTATGACCATGCTCTCTGAATTACCACATGTAATGTTAGTGAAGATCCATTTTTCTTGAAACACAATGGAGGCCAGGCATCTTGCTAAACTAATTGTTGGTGTACACACCCAATGGGTTTAAACTAAGTCGCTAACAGTCAATGTGATTTCAAAGATAATTTATATCAATAGAAGTACAATTCAACACATCGATCTATTCCTGCCAGAGACCAAAACTAAAATTATTCCAAGCTTCCTCGGATCAGAATTTTGTTTGTTCCATCACTAATTATTTGGGCAATTGTTGGAAACAGTCCTGTGTCACTTTTGTCAGGCACTTAACAGGTCTTCCCTGTGATTTAGGTCCCAGCATGCCTGCCAAGTGCAGCTAGCCAATTGGGAACAATATCTGGTGTCAGCTCTGGCCCTGGGAACAGGCCAGGAATTGTCACTGGGAGAAGAGAGGCAAGAAAGGGCAGCATGAGGTTTATAGGGAGGAATTCTTCAGACAAGAACAGGGCACATGGTTGACTGGGCTAAAGACAGTGGCTTTTAGTCCTATGATGTCTCCCACTTTCTAATGCCACTTCTTCCAACCACAAACCTACCTATGACAGAGCTTGCTGGACAGCCTTCAGGAAGCATAGAAAAGTTATGCGACCCCCATTAAAACCTTGAACTACCGTGAAATTCAGGGTTAATTTATGTCAAGTGGCTCATTAATTAACCTCATTGCCATCCTGCCACCAGTTGGTAAGATTGAGTCCTCCCCCCCCCGCCCTTAATTAGGAGACAGTTTTCCTGAGACTGATATCCAAACAGGGTATTCCTGCCTGATTTTCCCAACACTCCCTCCTCATCGTAATTCCCACTCTGCCCAGCTCCATTAAATTTCACCCATTGATTCTCCAAAGGCTGTAAATCAACCTGTGCAGAGTTCTGTCTAACTCTTTTCTAACCTCAGAAAAAAAGACTTACACTCATACATAATTTGGAAAAGCCAGTCATACATATAGTGCTTTACATGGCCAGTGGACGTCTCAACACACTTTACAATCAGTCAGAAAGGTAGCTCCAGTTGTGATGTAGGAAATCAATTTGTTCCCAGCAAGCTCCCACAAACAGCAAAGCAGTAATCACCAGATAATCCATTAAAATTATGTTGATTGAAGGGCAAATGGTTACACAATAAGACAATTACTCTGATCTTATGGAATTTTGCCATGGGATCTTTTGTATTCAATTGAGAGAATACTCAACACCTCATGAGGGTGGTACCTCTGGCAGTGTAGCACTCCACAGAATATTGTCGAGTAAGTTGAATACCAACGTCGATGCTCCCAGCTATCACTAAATCACAGACAAGATATCTTTCCACTCTAACAGCACACACTATTCAACAGTGACCAGTTGTGTTTCAGTGTGACTCACCTCTGCCCCCTGAAATACACTATCACCTATCAGTCTTTACAACCACAAATCCAATCCAAATTCATTAATTTCCCAATGCTTTTTAAGGAATGCCATCAGTTCAACAAGTATTGTGTTCATTATTGCCACATCAGCCAAATCGGTGGTAAAAATATTACTTTGGTGTTGCACCCTGTTTGAGGTCTACAGATTTTGTACCTGTGCCCCACAAGTCTGCACGCTCAATCAATATCCAGGATTTATACTCCCATTACATACAATCATTCCAAAGGACAGAGTTAAACTCACCTCTCAATTTTATTTTCAGTAGGTCGGGTTCTACGCTAAATTTGACAATTGGAGAAAATTATTAATTTACTCTTTATTAGCCATGAAAGCCAACCCATCCTAATCTTACTTCCTTTCATCCCTACCTATTCCACAATTCCAGCAGTCTACCAATCCCAGTCCAACAGGCTTCCATTTGTGGTTTATTCAAATATCACCTTGTGTTTGGACCAGAGCTCATTGTCTGCATTGCTTCAGTCTCAATCCCAGTCCCATTCCCTTACGCAACACATTACCACCTGACCATATTTTTCATCCAGAGCCCTATGCTAATGATTTATCATATTGCAAATCAGATTGATCGATGCTTCACCGTCTGCATGTATATTGCCATCTAATGCAGACCTGAAGGAACTCTAGCTCGGTTTCTGGAGCGTCCTAAATTAACTTCAGGGTCTATCGAGTGGAGGAAGGAAAAATCCGACAAGGGGTTTTTGGAACACGTGGGCAACTTGGAACAACTGAGGTTAGAGTATTTGCTCATTGGTTGGAAGTAGAGGAAGAATTGTGATCCAATATGGATACATCTCTTGTCCTCATGCTACTTCATTGCACCTTTCCTAAGTAGGCTATGTTTTAAGGTTAGAGATTGATAATTTCCCTGTAGTAAACACCTTGATGCAAAGTCAGTGAGTAGTGAAAGATAGTGCATCAAACCACTGTTCACCGGGTAACCTGCTGAGACGTGGCTGAGATTCAAGACTGATATTAATTGTTTTTGTACATTTCATGGTGCTGTAGTGTCTACACTCTCTGATGTCCGATAAGCAATAATAAGGGTTATTCAAATGTCCACGTGGACATTAAATTGAAACAGAAAGTCTTTGCTACCCATTTAGACATAGGGTTGTTGGACTGGGTTAACAAAATCATTAGTTTAATAATACTTCAAGTAAGCAGCACTTGTCAGAATGAGAAAGGAGTGATCGTAGTATATTTAGCACTGCCTGACAGACATTCTTTCCCTTTGATTGAAGGCGTAGGCATTCTTGACTGAAGATCTATTGAGAGGCAAGCATGCAAGACCAAACTCCCATCCTGGGCTTTGTGTAGATGGGGATTGTTTTCATACTTCTGGTTAACCTTTTGTGAAGTAAAAATAGGCTTAACATGCAAATGGATGAGGTTGTTCTGGGGCTTTGAGAATCAGCCAAATCATAGTATCTCCAGCATCTATTTAATGGTGCCAGTTCCTTTATGCAATAGTGTGTACTAGTACTCCATGGCTTTCGCTTTTGTTAACTAGGGATGAGAGGGGAAGAAAGGTGACGTGTTAGCATTTTTACCAGTCTGCTAGGTCTCAACCACTCCTTCCTGTGTCATCCTACAGTTTTTCAGAATAAATGGATTCTTGATTCTCCTGTTCCCCCGACGGGACTGTGTTGAGATCAACCGTCAGCAGTCCCCTTTCGCTCTTTCCCTGACCGGTCTAAACCCCCAGCCCATGTCTCATTTAAAGTTTTCCAAAGTGATTTGAGTTGAACTTTGTCATTCTCAACAATGATCAGGAGTAGGTCATTTTGGCAGGTCACCTTTTGCTTTCCTCCCCACTACAGACACACACTCGATTACTGCGGGAGCCATGTCACCAGCTTGATTGTGTGAGATTCCCTTGAGGAATCCACCGCCTCCCCCACCTTGTTTTAACTACTGTGCTAAACTTCAGATCGGGCAGATCAGATCGGAGAAGATACCAGCCAGTTGTTCAACTTGATTCATAGATACAGTTTAAAAGAGGGGAAGAAAAGGTCAGTTGCTATTTTGCATGGTGTGAAATAATCACAGAGATTTGTTTTGTTGTTTTTGAAGTTGGATAGCATGTGTATTCATAAATAGTTCCTTTTTTTAACGTGTTCTCATATTATGAGCCTGCCTAGTACCAAGATAAACTGGAACAGGAGTAGGCCATTCAGTCCCTTCAAGCCTGCTCTACCTTTCAGTAGGATTATGACTTACTCAATATTTCTGTCCTATGTCAAACATGTGATCCAGTTATCTTTTTGTCTGTTTGCTTTACAATATATTACCAGGTTCTGGTAATGGGGATGGGAGTGAAGTACAACAAATATTTATATTAAAATGCAATGAATACCATGAATTGAATTGAATTGAATTGAATTTATTGTCACGTGTACCGAGGCACGGTGAAAAGCTTTGTCTTGCGAGCAATACAGGCAGATCACAGAGTTAAGTCGCATAAATATGTAAGTAATAGGTAAACAGCGGCAAAAACAAAAACACAGGTACAGGTGAATGGTAAGAGTTTGTGAGTCCATTCAGTATTCTAACAACAGTAGGGTAGAAACTGTTTTGAAACTGGCTGGTGCGTGTGTTCAGGCTTCTGTACCTTCTCCCCAGTGGTTGAGGTTGTAGAAAAACATTGCCAGGGTAGGATGGATCTTTGAGAATGCTGGCAGGGTTTCCTTGACAGCGGGCCTGGTAGATGGATTCTGTAGATGGGAGGTTGGTCTTTGTGATTGTCCGGGCTGAGTTCACCACTCTCTGTAACTGTCTCAAATCTTGAATGGTGCAGTTGCCATACCAGGTAGTGATACATTCGGACAGAATGCCCTCGATGGCACACCTATAAAAGTTGCCAAAGGTATTCGCCGTCATGTCAAATTTCCTCAGCTGCCTGAAGAAGAAGAGATGTTGCTGGGCCTTTGTAACCAGTGCATTCGCATGAAGAGTCCAAGAAAGCTTGTTGTGGATGACCACTCCCAGGAGCTTGACACTGTCCACTCGTTCCACCTCTGTGCTGTTAGTGTGTAGGGAGGCATGAGTAACATCCCGCCAAAGTCAATAATGAGTTCCTTGGTTTTGCTGGAATTGTGAGCTAGGTTGTTCTCAGTGTACCATTTTTCCAGGTCTTCCACCTCCCGTCTGTAGTCTGTTTCATCGCCATCTGAGATTCGACCGACTATGGCGGTGTCATCAGCGAACTTGTAAATGATATTAGTCTGGTATTTGGCGACAATGAGCAAAATAATCATATTCCCAGTGAGTTAGCTGTTGGATGGCAAAGGTTTTGGCTGGTATCGTACAAAGCCTCAACCCCATACTGCCTCCTCAAAGGCTGTGTGTTCTGTTGTCCATCTGATTCTAACCAGACAACTATGACACAGACCCCAACCTTGCTGCGGTTGGTGACGAGAGGATTCAAACCAAGCAGTGTTTTGACAATTTTGTCTCTGAGCTCCACATCTGCATTATTCAGTCACGGTTCCTATATTGGTCCATCCCTGATGCTTTTATTTCATCTTCAGGTCTCACTGGCTCAGTTTAACTCTTGTACTGGACAGTTGGTTTGGACTCATTATATACTTTCTATTTAGTACCCCCCTCACCCCCGAGCCCACCTTCCATGTCTGTCTGCCATCACTGTCCCCACCCTCCTCTCAACAACTAAAGCCCTTCAAACACAAGGCAGAACAAAAATGCCAAGCTCATGAAATTCTGTAGGAAGTCTGCCAATCTTCCAAAGTTACTGCAAGGGACAACTTTTTCACATAGAGGGTAGTGTGTGTATGGAATGAGCTGCCAGAGGAAGTGGTGGAGGCTGGTACAATTGCAACATTTAAAAGGCATCTGGATGGGTGTATGAACAGGAAGGGTTTGGAGGGACATGGGTGCTGGCAAGTGGGACTAGATTAGGTTCGGCTATCTGGTCGGCATGGACGAGTTGTCCATCCCTATGACTCTAAGAGGTTGGAAAAGAAACCCAGGAAATTTCCCTCTATATTGACCATGGCAACTAAATTGATAGATGGCACAACTGTTGAAGTACATGAGGCCCGAGATACCCCACTGCAATCAACCTTGTTGTGTAAGCATTTAGACCTGGAGGGAGGGAAGAGAGGGGGACAGGATTTTTGCCATTAGAGAGAGGAAGATCCACCGCAGGACAGAGGTGTGTGGCATCGGATCGGGATTTGGGTACGAGAGCAGAATTTTATGGAGACGATGGGGGTCGTAGCGACTCTGGCTGGAAAGCCAGTAAGAGCTCTGCATTGCCTCCCTTCACAAAGAAAAACCACAACTTGTTCCACTTGAAAGACCAGCAGCAGTCCTGTCCCCCCCAGGATGAAGGATTGAATTAGATAGCAGCCTCCACTACAATAGCATTGGCTGCTGTCTGTAGGAACCCCATCCAAAGCCCAGGCTTGTCCCTGGATCCTAGGCTAGCGGTGGGTGATACAGGTTGCTGGGTATGGGATTACTAAGGGGTGGTAGAGATGTGGAGGAGTGGGGTCGTCAGCAATGACAGGGCAGGTAGATCTCGTTACAAATGGCCATATTGCTCAAACCAACGTGTAATGCCTTTAACTGAAAACTTCCCCTTCCCAAGAAGCCTACAAGCAGACGCCCCTGGCAACCACTAAGTGAATACAGGGGCAATAGAATAAGGACATCAAAAGGGCATTGATTGACAGCGCAAAAGAAAGGTCAACCATGTGATCCCCAGAAGTCGGGTAAAATGCCCTCCCCATTATCAAACCCAACCATACCAGGAGGACACAAGATGCTGCCAAGCGTTTGAGGACTTACCTGAGGACCAAGCGGGCAGGGGGTGTGGGGCTGAGGTTTCCAAGGTTAGTGTGGGATACGAACATGGGAGTGGTAAAACCTTAGGGGAAACCAGGAACACAGTTAAGGAAGGACACCTCAGCTGATCACAACTCATGCAGGGAAACCCATTGGATCCAACCCCTTTGCACGTGGCCTGTGGCAGGGAAATGTATCCTTATGTGGGAGCGTATTGATCATTTAAATGCCTCAATTAGCACACTGATGGGCAGGTCACCTATCACCATCCCAAAGCTGATATAATTTCAGAGCAGGCAGGAATGGGAGAGCAAATGGCCTATTATATTTAATAAGGTAACCCTCACAGAAAATCATCCATCAGAAAATGTAAAATCCAGCTCAGTGTCAATTAAAGGCACGCATTTAAACAATTTCTTGTGCAGCCATTGTACATTACCATAGGGTTATTCAGAAGCTGAAATGGGCTCCATTCGCAGCTGTATATGAGTCTTTGTTGTTTGGATGCATGCTGCATTGGAGTTCTGAGGGAGTGCTGCATTGTAGCAGGAGAGATGTTTCAGTGAGATGTTAAACTGCAATTCATAGAGTCATAGAGCTGTACAGCGCAGAAACGGATCTGCATTGCCTCCCTTCACAAAGAAAAACCACAACTTGTTCCACTTGAAAGACCAGCAGCAGTCCTGTCCCCCCCAGGATGAAGGATTGAATTAGATAGCAGCCTCCACTACAATAGCATTGGCTGCTGTCTGTAGGAACCCCATCCAAAGCCCAGGCTTGTCCCTGGATCCTAGGCTAGCGGTGGGTGATACAGGTTGCAGGGTATGGGATTACTAAGGGGTGGTAGAGATGTGGAGGAGTGGGGTCGTCAGCAATGACAGGGCCAACTTGTCCATGTCAACCAAATGCCAACTAAATAATCTAGTCCCATTTTCCAGCACTTGGCCCATATCCCTCTAAACCTTTTGTATTCATTTACCCATCCAGATGCCTTTTAAATGTTGTAATTGTACCACCCTCCACCACTTCTTCTGGCAGCTCATTACGCACAACCTTCTGCATGAAAATGCTGCCCCCTCAGTCCCTTTTAAACTCTTTCCCCTCTCACCCTAAATCTGTGCCCTTTAATTCTGGACTCCCCCACCCTAAGGAAAATACCTTGTCTATTTACCCTATCCATGCCCCTCATGATTTTATAAACCTCTATAACGTCATCCCTCAGCCTCCAACGCGCCAGGAAAAACAACCCCAGCTTATTCAGCCTCTCCTGATAGTTCAATCCTAGCAACATCCTTGTAAATATTTTCTGAACCATTTCAAGTTGCACAGCATCCTTCCCTTAGGAGGGAGACCAGAGTTGCACACAATATTCCAATTGTGGCCTAACCAATGTCCTGTACAGTCATAACATGACCTCCCAACTGCAGTACTCAATTCTTTGACCAATAAAGGAAAGCATACTAAACACCTTCTTCACCATCTTATCTACCTGAGACTGCACTTTCAAAGAATTATGAACCTACATTTCAAGGTCTCTTTGTTCAGCAACACTCCCCATGACCTTACTGTTAAGTCTATAAGTCCTGCTCTGATTTGCCTTTCCAAATTTCATCACTTCATATTTATCTAAATTAAACTCCATCTGCCACTTCTCAGCCCATTGCCCCATCTGATCATGATCCCATTTGTAATCTGAGGTAACCTTCTTCACTGTCCACTACACCTCCAATTTTGGTGTCATCTGCAAACTTACTAACTGTACCTCTTTAGCTCACATCTAAATCATTTCTATAAATGATGAAAAGCAGTGGACCCAGTGCCGATCCTTGTGGTACATCACTGGTCACAGGCCTCCAGTCTGAAAAACAACCCTCTATCACATCCTCTGTCTTCTACCTTTAAGTTAGTTCTGTATCCAAATGGTGAGTTCTCCCTGTATTCCATGAGATCTACCCTTGCTAACCAGTCTCCCGTGGGGAACCTTGTCAAATGTGAGGGCGGCACGGTGGCACAGTGGTTAGCACTGCTGCTTCACAGCGCCAGAGACCCGGGTTCAGTACCCGCCTCAGGCGACTGACTGTGTGGAGTTTGCACGTTCTCCCCGTGTCTGCGTGGGTTTCCTCCGGGTGCTCGGTCGGTGTGGACTTGTTGGGCCGAAGGGCCTGTTTCCACACTGTAATCTAATCTAATCTAATCTAAATGCCTTACTGAAGTCCATGTAGATCACGTCCTCTGCTCTGCCCTTATCAATCTTCTTTGTTACTTCTTCATAAAACTAAATCAAGTTAGTGAGACATGATTTCCCATGCACAAAGCCATGTTGACTATCCTTAATCAGTCCTTGCCTTTCCAAATACATGTAAATCTGTCCCTCAGAATTCCCTCCAACAATTGCCCACCAACGACATCAGGCTCACTGGTCTATAGTTCCCTGGCTTGTCTTTACCACCTTTCTTAAATAGTGGCACCATGTTAGCCAACCTCCAGTCTTCCGGCACCTCACCTGTGACTATCGATAATATATATATCTCAGTAAGGGGCCCAGCAATCACTTCCTTAGCTTCCAACAGAGTTCTAGGTTAATCAGATCAGATCCTGGAGATTTATCCATTTTTATGTGTTTTATACATCCAGAACCTCTCCTCTGTAATATGGACATTTTTCAAGATATCGCCATCTATTTCCCCACATTCTGTATCTCCCATGACCTTCTCCACAGTAAACACTGAAGCAAAATACTTGTTTAGTATCTCGCCCATCTCCTGCAGTTCCACACATAGGATGCCTTGCTGATCTTTTGGGGGCGGGGGTGGGGTCCTTTTCTCTCTCTAGTTGACCTTTTGTCCTTGATATATATTTGTCAACTCCCTTTGGATTCTCCTTAACTCTATTTGCCAAAGCTATCTCAAGTCCCTTTTTTGCCCTCCTGATTTCCCTCTTAAGTATACTCCTATTGCCTTTATACTCTTCTAAGGATTCACTCGATCTCTGCTATCTATACTCGACATATGCTTCCTGCTTTCCCTTAACCAAAACTTCAATTTCTCTCATCATCCAGCATTTCCTATAACTACCAGCCTTACCTTTCACCCTAACAGGAATATACTTCCTCTGGATTCTTGTTATCTCATTTCAGAAGGCTTCTCATTTTCCAGCCGTCCCCTTACCTACGAACCTGCACCCTATCTTCTTTCAAAAGTCCTTGCCTAATACCGTCAAAATTGTCCTTCCTCCAATTTAAAACTTCAACTATTAGATCTGGTCTATCCTTTTCCATTACCAGTTTAAAGCTAATAGAATAATGGTCACAAGCCCAAAGTGCTCCCCCACTGATACCTCAGTCACCTGTCCTTCCTTATTTCCCAAGAGTAGGTCAGGTTTTGCACCTTCTCTAGTAGGTACATCCACGTACTGAATCAGAAAACGTTCTTGTACACACTTAACAAATTCCTCCATCTAAACGCTTAACACTATGGCAGTCCCAGTCTATGTTTGGAAAGTTAAAATCCTCTACCTACCCTCCCAATTGGGGAACACTTCACTGGTCCAGGACATTCAGCCTCGGACCTTCGGGTGACCATCCTCCAAGGTGGACTTCGGGACAGGCAGCAGAGGAAAGTGGCCGAGCAGAGGCTGATAGCTAAGTTCGGTACCCATAGGGAGGGCCTCAACCGGGACCTTGGGTTCATGTCACACTACAGGTGATCACCATTGCACTACACACACACACAGACACAGGTACACACAGACGCACACACAGACACCCACACATGGACCCCCTCACAGACTTAAGACACTCTGCACTCACTACACACACACACACTTTCTCACACACACAACCCCCAACCCAGATAGACACACACACACAGACAGACAAAGACCCACATGCACACATATATTTTGTGGGGTGAATTTGTACTTGCAGAGTTACATTGCACTTTGATCAAAAACTGCATACATTCATGTCGAACTCTGAGCTCAAAAACTACATGAATTTATGTAAAACTCTGATTCTAATCTAAAAAGTGAGATAACAATCTAAACATCAGGTCATAGACAGAGAACACAGGGGGCTAACACTTTCAACATATTGTCTAGCTACCACCATTGTTAACAGCTAACCCGAGAATGCAACTTTAAAAAAAAGGGTTTTGTGATTTACACATGAAAGAAGTGAAACTATCACTGTATTCTAACAGATGAAAGGCTTAACAGACAATCAATTCTTCAATGTATAATTTCAGTTACATCACACTGCAAATTTTTGCTATAAATTCTGTGTTACGATCGAGCCCTCCACAATCACCTGATGAAGGAGCGTCGCTCCGAAAGCTAGTGCTTCCAATTAAACCTGTTGGACTATAACCTGGTGTTGTGTGATTTTTAACTTTGTACACCACAGTCCAACACCGGCATCTCCAAATCACCCGATTATTCTTATGGATAACTGAGATCTCCTTACAAATTTGTTTCTCAATTTCCCTCTGACTATTAGGGGGTCTATAATACAATCCCAGTAAGGTGATCATCCCTTTCTTATTTTTCAGTTCCACTCTAATAACTTCCTTGGGTGTATTTCCGGGAATGCCCTCCCTCAGTACAGCTGTAATGTTACCCCTTATCAAAAATGCCACTTCCCCTCCTCTCTTGCCTCCCTTTCTATCCTTCCTGTAGCCTTTGTATCCTGGAACATTGAACTGCCAGTCCTGCCCATCCCCAAGCCATGTTTCTGTAATTGCTATGATATCCCAGTCCCAATTTCCAAACCATGCCCTGAGTTCATCTGCCTTCCCTGTTAGGCCTCTTGCATTGAAATAAATGCAGTTTAGTTTATCAGTCCTACCTCATTCTCTGCTTTGGTCCTGCCTGCCCTGACTGTTTGACTTGTTCCTTCTTCCAACTGCACCAATCTCAGATTGATCTCTTTCCTCACTATTTCTCTGGGTCCCAACCACCCTCCTTACTTGTTTAAATTCTCCTGAGCAGCTCTCGCAAATCTCCCTGCCAGTATTTTAGTCCCCTTCCAATTCAGGTGCAATCCATCCTTCTTGTACAGGTCACTTCTACCCCAAAAGAGATTCAAATCATCAAAAAATGTGACCCTTCTCCCCTGCACCAGCTCCTCACCCATGCATTCATCTGTTCTATCCTCCTATTCCCACCCTCACGAGCTCGTAGTATCAGGAGTAATCCAGATATTACTACCCTCGAGGATTTCCTTTTTAAGTTCCTGCCTAACTTTCTATATTCCCCCTTCAGAATCTTTTTCCTTCCTATGTTGTTGGTTCCAATGGTTCCTGCTGGCCCTTTTCCCCTTTGAGAACTCTCTGAGATATCCTTGATCCTGGCACCAGGGAGGTGGCACACTATTCTGATTGTTCACTGTCAGCTGCAGAAACATCTGTCTGTGTCTCTGACTAGAGATTCCCCTATCGCAATCGATTGCTTAGAAAATGACCTACCCCTCATTACATTAGAGCCAGTCCCTGTACCAGGAACTTGGCTGCTTGTGCTACATTCCCCTGAGAGTCCATCACCCCCTACATTTTCCAAAACAGCATATTTGTTTGAGATGGGGATAGCCACAGAAGACTCCTGCATTACCTGCTCCCTCTCCTACCTTTCCTGGAGTTAACCCATCTTTCTGACCATATCTGCAGTTTATTCTAGTCACTATTGTGTGTTACAGTACCAAACACTGTTAGTTTGTTGTTGGGATACAGTGCTGCCACCAATCCTCTTTCTGTGCTGATTCTAACAGTCTATTGAATTAGCAGTGGTACAGGATCAATCCTAATTGAGCCTTAACAAGATGAGGCACTTGGCCAAACCAAGATTATGTACTTTGTTACAGAGTCAGAGTTATACAACATGGAAACAAACCTTCGGTCCAACCAGTCCATGTTCCTCAACTAACCTCGTCCCACCTGCCTGCATTTGGCCCTTATCCTTCTAAATCTTTCCTATTACTTATCCAAATGTCTTTTTAACGTTGTAACTATACCTGCATCCACCACTTCCTCTGGCACTTCATTCCACACATGAACCACTCTGTGTTGAAAAAAAATTGCCCTTGGCGTCCTTTTCAACAACTTCTCCTCTCACCCTTAAAAAGTTTTGAAATACTCCACCCGAGGAAAAAGACCCTTGCTATTCACCTTATCTATGACTTTCATGGTTTTATAAATCTCTATAAGATCACCCTTCAACTTCCTATGCTCCGGCGAAAAACACCCTAGCCTATCCAGGCTATTTGTATAACTCAAACCCTCTCTTCCCAGCAATATCCTGGTCAGTCTTTTCTGAACCCTGTTCAGTTTAATAGTATCCTTCCTATGACAGGACGAGCAGAAGTGCATAAAGTACTCCAGAAGATGCCTCACCCAACATCTTGTACAATCTCAGCATAACATCCCAACTCCTATGCCCAAAAGACTGAACAATGAAGGTAAGTGTGCTGAATGTTTTCTTGACCACCCTGTCTACCTGTGACACAAATTTCAATGAATTATGTACCTGAACCCCTTGGTCTCTGTTTTACAACACCACCCAGACCCTTACCATTAATTCTATTACTCCTGCTCGTGTTTGTTTTGCCAAAATATTCAAATTAAACTCTTTCTGCCACTCCTCAGCCCATTGACCCATTTCATGAAGATCGCTGTACAATCTTAGATAGCCTTCTTCACTGTCCACTATACCATCAATTTTTTAATCACCCTCAAACTTACTAACCGTGCCTCCTATATGCTCATCTCAATCTTTTACATAAATGACAAACAAAAGAAGACCCAGTACTGATCCCTGTGGAACACCGCTGGTCACAGCCTCCCATCTGAAAAACAACCCTCCACCACCGTCTCCAACCATCAAAGTTACATTGACTCATCAGACATAACAAGGGCTACCAGGAGCCTGAGATGACCTATTTGTCTTGATCAAGATCTTATGCCTGATTGTCCACCCAAAGATTATGTAACATCCTTAGCACAACATTAATTAGTTAACAACCAAATAGCACTGAACAGGAGGATGTCTCTGTTTTCTACACACCATTCCTTTCTCAACCAACCATGAAAAGTGTTGCTGTTTGTGACACCTTGTTTGTTATCTATTTAGAGTCTAACTCTATTTAATCTCCCAAAGTGGTGGCATTGGATTCCATGGAATTTTCTGCTGGAACTATATTTACAGCTTGATCTATTTAAGGCACACATTACATGGAAACATAGAAAATAGAAGGTCCTGCAAGCCTGCTCTGCTATTCAATATGGGCAAGGGCAATCATCCAACTCAGGATCCTGTTCCCACTTTCTCCCCACACTTTCGCTCTAAGAATTATTCCAACTCCTTCTTGAAAACATCCCATACATTGTCCTCAATTGCTTTCTGTGGCAGAGAGCTCCATGGGCTCACCATGGTCCAGGTGAAGAAATTTCTCCTCACCTCAGTAATAAATGGCCTTCCGTCTATCCTTAGACTTTGAACCCTGGTTCTGGTACTCTTCAGTCATTGGGAAAATCCTTCATGTATTTACCCTATCTCCCTGTTCGAATGTTATGGACTTCTGTCAGTTTGTAGCTTTTGCATCCTTCCAGTTCTCTCTACTTGATCACGTGTCTCTGTCGTCACCATTACACATTGTTCTGATTTTATTCCCATTATACTACCACCAAAATGTATTTTTATTTAAAACATGTTTGGCCATGTTGTGTAATATCTGATGGCTATCACTTCCTGAGGTGGGAGTTGAACTCAGATCTTCTGGCTCAGAGATAGGGTCACTAACCCTTTGCCACAAGAGCCCTGAATGATCATGCTTATTTGCCACATATTAAAAAAAGGTTTTTTATAAAATGTATTCCACTGGCTCAGAAATACACTGGGAAGTTCAGAGGATACGAGAAATGTGTCTGTGTGTGTTCTGTCTTGTGTTACTAAACCCAGTGTCCTCATACTGAAAGCAGATTCATAAATCTACACAAGAATGTGTCTACTGAGATAAGGGAGCTGAGTTTAGAGGTGTGAGAACCTGGTGCTTATTATGATTCTGCTCTCTTGGAATTCAAATTCAATCCCGATGATGACAAGAAGCCAATTTGCTCACTCAAGCTCATCTCTCAAGTATCTCTCTCTACTTAGCATCCAACTGCAACTCATTAGCAGGAACGTTTCTGAAAAATTTTGTTACAAATGCAGCAGCCATTTTGAGCATTGCAAGGCTCCACAGACAGCAGGAAGGTAAATGGCCAGATAATCTGGTTAATTAGTGATGCTCGAAGAAGAATACTTGGCCAGGAAGCCCAAATAATTCATCTGCAGTTTTGAAGAACAGCATCACGGGGTACATTACCTCCACCTGAACAAGTAGACAGCAACTCAGTTTAATGTCTGACCAAAAAGACAGGGGGCTGGATTTGTAATCATCCATTGAGGTGAGTTTTGATGCATATTAAATACAGTGAAAACACTGCTTCTAAACAAAAGAGCAGTCCTTCTGACTCAGAGTAATTTTCAAAGTGATTGTGAGGGGGCTTGGCATGGGTGGAGGGCAGCTGGCATCCTTCATACCTCCAAACATCCGCTCGTTAATAGTCTTTTTTTTTTATTCATGAGAATAGGACGTGGGTGTCAGCTGGCTGGCCTGCATTTATTTCCCATCTCCAAGTGCCCTCGAGGAGGTGGCGGTGAGATGCCTTCTTGTATCACTGCAGTCCATGTGTTGTAGTCCTTTAGGGAGGGAATTCCAGGACTTTGTCTCAACACAATGACGGAATGACAATATACTTCCAAGCCAGGATGGCGAGTGGCTTGGAGGGGATCTGGCTAGACAGATGGAATCAAATTTTCAAAAGTAAGAATGTGTAGGCATGGGCCACAGTGAAAGTTCGCACACAGGGGCAGCAGGTAATCATGAAGGCTAATGGGTTCTCGGCCCTTATTTCAGGGGAGTTATTTTACAAGCGTACGGAAGTCTTACTGGAACTGTGCAAGGTGATGGTGTACTGTGAGCAGTTTTGGTCCCCTTCTTTAAGGAAAGATATATTTCATTGGAGGCAGTTCAGAGAAGGTTCACTAGGATGATCCCCAATATAAAGGGATTGCTCTTTGAGCAAGGTTGTGACTCTATTCACTGGAAGAATGAAAGATGATCTCACTGAAATTCTAGATTAGATTAGATTACTTACAATGTGGAAACGGGCCCTTCGGCCCAACAAGTCCACACCGCCCCGCCGAAGCGCAACCCACCCACACCCCTACCTTTACCCCTTACCTAACACTACGGCCAATTTAGCATGGCCAATTCACCTGACCTGCACATCTTTGGACTGTGGGAGTAAACCAGAGCACCCGGAGGAAACCCACACAGACACGGGGAGAACATGCAAACTCCACACAGTCAGTCGCCTGATGCGGGAATTGAACCCGGGTCTCTGGCGCTGTGAGGCAGCAGTGCTAACCACTGTGCCACCATGCCACCCACAAGAAATATACAGGATTCCAATGTGGCTTGACAGGGTGAATGCTGAGAGGATGTTTCCCCTCATGGGAGAGTCCAGGACCAATCTCAGAATTAAGGGGTGCCAATTTAAGACTGAGATGAGGAGGAATTTCTTCTGTCAGACTATTGAGTGTCTTTGAAACTCAAAGAACTGTGGGGAACAGAGTCCTTGTGGATATTTAAGGCTGAGATAGATTGTTGATCAACAGGGAATCAAGGATTATGGGAAAAAATACAAGAAAGTGGATGTGAGGAATGTTGGATTAGCCATGATCCTATTCAATAGCAAGCTGGAGGGATTGAACAGCTTGCTCTTATTTCTGAGTATTCTTCAAAGCTCCCCACTAACTCAGTTAAGATTTGGTGTTTCATATTCTGTTGTTACTCAATGATTCATGATGTTTCAAAACTCCATGCCACAACTCCCTCTCCTTGTATTCTTTTCAAGTTCTGGGTTGAAATATGCAAGATCCTGAGGAGACTTGGTAGGATGGATGCAGAGAGACGCTTTCCAGTTGGGGGCAAGACTTGAACCAGTGGAGAGACCAACACTAAGTCTTCAATTTGAGAGTAACTGGGAAAATCAAAGAGTGGGGCATCTGTGGAACTCTCTTCCCCAGATGGAGATGGAGGCACGGTCCTTGAAAATCTTTTAAGGTTGAATTTGATAGATTTCTGACTGAGAAGGGAGTCAAAGGGTAAAAAGTCAAAAGTTAACGTGACCATAATCTTACCAGACCATAGGACAGCTTTTTCATTAGAGAGAGGGAGAAAACTGGTGGTGGTTTAACCTGAGTGTCACCATGCCTCAGACAAGGAGAGAGACTGTCAAAGGGTACACGAAGTAGACAGTAGACTCTCAGATTAGCCATGAGAGTAATGAGTGCAGGGAGGCAGCACAAAAGGCTAAATAGCCTACTTTATTTCCTGGTTCTTATGGTGTTATGATCTTATGTCTTGGAGTAGCTCAATGCTAGCTCTGAATGTCTTTGCTCTTTTTCCTAGATTGGTCTACTCTATCAGTCTTCACACTTTGCCTGATCTTTTAATATATATATATATAATATATATATATATATATAGTCCACTGACGTCTTGACCTGGTTGAATTGCAAAGCTGCTTTATGCAGGAGGGACTGTGATGCTTATGTTGGAACAAGGAATTCAAGAGAGTTAAAAACTATTCCAATTTGAATTCTAATTCAGGCGTCTAAAAATCAGAGAGTATCAATGGGGGTGAGGTACACCCTAACTATTGTAAAACTTTTACTCATTGATCGCATCAAGTCCTTTGTCAGTCTATCACTGAAGCTTCTGCTAGCAGAGCCTTTGCATATTTAATTCACCTTCCAGTTCAGTTCAGTGAAGTGGGAAATTCAATATTTCTTTATCATTTCTCCCATTTCAAGAATGAGCAACGAGTTGAATTTATAGGGATTATTTGCCTGTTGCAAAATGCAAGTTATCTTTCAAATGTGATTCTTACAGCATATGAAGTGTTTGAATATTTCTCGGTTTAGAGAATCGACAAAGAGCAAACATAGTTGACTAGGTCGTAATAGGCAGCAGCTGAATGCAGTACTTTAAAAGACAGATTGTGCATTTACTGAGTCGCTTGGTTAGATTATGCCCAGTAATGTAATACACAGGAGACACGTGCAGTGGATACATAAGATGTTGATATAGGTGTCCAATTTGTGCATGTTTTATAGCAGTAGATTGGTGTTTTGGATAAACCAATGGATGCCCCACATTCTTTTCCTTTTCCTACTGTGGATGTCAAACAAACAATCAAAATCAGATAAAAATAAATCGATTGTAGAATTAGCGATTTAAGAATTTAGGCTAAAATCTTTTACCTCAAATTCAGCCTTCAGCCTTCCTGACCTGTCTTTTTTGACTGCACTGGGACAGAGGAGTTGTTCAAAAGTGGTATATTTGGCCTGAGTCAGTGGCCCAAGAGTTCAAACTCCACTCCAACATTTCAGCACATAATCCAGACTGATGTTTCACACAGAACTGAAGAGGTGCTGCATTGTCTGAGGTGCTGTCCTCCACAAGAGATAGAAAAGCAAAACCCTGTCTACATGTGGATCTCATGGTGCTATTCACTGAAGAGTACAGAGTTCATCTGGTCAATCTTTATCCCATAGCAAGATCAGATGGTTGACCATTCATCTATTTAGTGACTGAGAAATACAACTCCAACTTACCACAGCTAAATAACAATTAAGATCTTGTTTTACAAGTAATTCATTGGCTCTGGTACATCAAACATGCTATATAAATTTAGTTTCTCTTTGGGAAAAGAATCGTAGAATCCCTACACTGTGGAAGTAGGCCTTTCAGCCCATCAAGTCTATACAGATTCTCTGAAGAGCATACCACCCAGACCCACCACCACCACCACCAGCCTCCTCCCCCAACCTATTCCTGTAACCCTGCATTCCCCATGGCTAATCCACCTTGCCTGCACATCTCTGGACACTATGGGCAATTTTTAGCATGGCCAATCCATCTAACCTTCACATCTTTGTGGGAGGAAACTACAGCACCTGGAGGAAATCCATACAGACATGGGGAGAATGTACAAATCCCATGCAGACAGTCGCCCGAGGCTGGAATTGAACCCAGGTCTCTGGCACTGTGAGGGAGCAGTGCTAACCACTGTGCCACCCAAAAGGAATATGGGCATCTCAATCTAGTTTAGAATCAATGAGCCAAGTGTGCAAATCTCCCTGGATTTTAGTGTAACATTGTAAATTTCACTCTGAAAGGTCGCAACATAGCTGCTGTGGAAAATGGGGTAATAATCCAATGCAGTGTTATGAACCTTTTCTGGTATTGTGGCTGGTGCTTGTTTACACTGATGTACCATTGCAGGAAATGTGGTAACCACTTTTCAGCATTAGAGCCCACAGTCAGCTATTTAAACCAACCGCTCTAGATTTTGTTTGAGACACAAGTGTTTATCAGCCATTGTTCTTAATATTGAGTCACATTATCTTGATCTACCAGAGGTAGAAGGTGCAGCCTCACTCCAATATCTCATCCAAAAGGCAGCAACTTTAACATGCTCACTGACGGATCACATTGAAATGTCAGTGAGTTTATGGGCTCCAGTCAGCCAAGTGGAACTTGTACCCTCAAGCTTCTAACTCAGATGAGAATCCAACCCACTGAACCTGATCTAACAGATCAAACTGGAAGTGATCCTGTACTATCGCATTGACAACAAACCTCCAGTGGCCTATCCACATATTGCAGTCTGTTGACGAAACAAATCTTCTACACTATCTGGTTCAAACAGTGCTTGATAGTACAGATACTGTTTTGAATTCTTTTAGGTAAAGATCCAAGGAGGTTGGCTTCCAGGGTAATGCTTTCTTGGTCACGATGTTCTCTGCTGAGATCAGAAACATAACTTCCTGTAGGTTTGTTACTGCGTCAGTTGTCACAGTAAATGGCTTGCACTGGTATTCTTAGCTTGTGGGTTTGTAACTCCTGCAATGTTCAAGTGTTACAATGTATTGGTTGGTGTCCCAGCATCTACAACCTGACCAGAATGCACTTGTCATAGGCTTCTCATCTAAAGACTCTTTCCTGCTTGAGAATATGCACAAATAGCTGTCTCCACTGATATTAACCCAACTCCCTCGCAGAGTGGGGAGTAATGAAATCCCCATCTGGCAATTCCCTGGTGATGCTTTCCCTATTTGTAACAAACACGAACAGAGCTGGAGGGATAGTTAACCTGACTTTGGTATAAAGAAGTTGAAATATCCTTCCATATGATTCCAAACCTGCCATTTCAACTGTTTCTTCTTTACTTGGCTTTCAAATTCCAGTAGTCCCAATGGCTAGTAATCCAAAAGACTATTGCCATGGGGGCATGGATTCAAGTTCCACTGAGAAATTTAAATTCAACTAACAAATTTGAAATTGAAAACGAAATAGTAATGAAGAACAGAAAATTAGCATTAACTGTTTTATAATCCGAACTGCTTCATTAATATTCTTTCAGCAAGAAAATCTATCATCCTTACTTGATCTGGCCTCGCATGACTCCAGACCCTTGGCAATATAATAGCATTTCAGAGGGAAATTAAGAATCAAGCAATTCATTTAAGAGCGGGCAGCAAATTCTGGCCTTGCCAGTGATACCTACATCTGAAATTTTTAAAAGAGAGCTGTCTCCCAGATGTCCTCATGAAAATCGGCAGCAGCACTCACAGGTGAAAGGAAAGTATTCCCAAATTTGAAAAAAATAATAAAACTTTTTAAGGTCTGATTTTGGCTTCCTCGACCTCATCAGCAATGAATGTGATGGCATTGACAGAAATTGTGCCCAAAGCTCATGAGTATCTTCTCATTAGTGAAATCTCCCTGCCCGATGATATCTTCCACTTGGTTATCCTCCCAAAGGTATTGTGGTCATATTGTGATCCTGATCGCTAGATCATATTTTAGTTGCTTCCACTACTTCTCTGGTACATCGTCCTAATTACTAAATACCTCTCACATTTTCTTTAAAACCCTAATCATCTACCTAGCCTCAAATCTCAAGGATTCTCAATTATGCCCTCTCTATTTTAATTCCTCAGCATCTGCACTAACCATCCGTAGTGTAAAAAGGTCACTGGCCTGAAATGCAACTCTGTTCATTCCTCACTCCACAGATTTAGTCCAACTTTTTTTTCCCAGCGTTTTCTATTTTTATTTCAGATTTCCAACATCTGCAGTACTTTGGTTTTGCGTTGTCCACATCCTTTAAATCACCTTACCCTTGCTCCTCATTGACAGTGCTGCTCTGTCCTTCCCGAGATAGTTCTCCCTCTCACCATTTTAATGGGCAGCTCTTCATGCTTCCTAAAAAAACGTTTCTCATTTCACAGTCAAAGACAAAACCATCTCTGAACACGACTTGCATACTATTCATGATGTCCATTCCCGACCAACTTGCAACTTCAGTTACGTCTGAATCTGAATCTGGAGAAATCTCTCCCCAAAGTCAACTTCAATGGTGCTTTCAAGATGCCAACTCGTTAATTTTGGCCCACTTTTCATATAGAGTGGCTTTCAACAACAGGCAATCATCTTAACCAGTCCAACTTCTCCAGCTTTGAAACCTTTGTGTCCTGTAAACTGTAACTCTCTATTATGCTTTTCATGCAATCTTTATGGCCTTCCAACATATCCTTATGAAGATGCATCACAATTGATCCTTTTTGTGGACTTGTGTTTGGATCGATATTTTCTGAAACAACAATTGAGAGATTGGAGCTTCTTTTTAAAAAAAAGGCAATGCATTTCTTGAAAGGAATACGGTTCCAAGTAATTAGGGTGGCACAGTGGCTCGGTGGTTAGCACTGCAGCCTCACAGCGCCAGGGACCCGGGTTTGATTCCAGCCTCAGGACGACTGGCTGTGTGGAGTTTGCACATTCTCCTCATGTCTGCATGGGTTTGCTCCAGTTTCCTCCCACAGTCCAAAGATGTGCAGGTCAGGTGGATTGGCCATGCTAAATTGACCAATTAGGTGCATTAGTCAGAGGGGAATGGGTCTGGGTGGGTTACTCTTTGGAGGGCGTGTTTCCACGCTGTAGGAAATCTAATCTAATTGCTAGTCTTAGTTGCTTATACTCACTTCAGCAAAAATACTTGACTGATTCTAAGACTGGCCTGATTCCTCCATAAACTGTTAGCAGACTTGACTTTTGTGTTTGCTGTTTAGTCGGAGCCAGCTTGCAAGAGAAGAAGCTGCTCCACTCACATCTCCTGTTTCTGAAACACTCTGGCTATGACATGAGGGTGAAATACGATTGCTCTACCATAAAAGTGACTGAAAGAACTTCTTAATATTGTATTTCCTGAGAAAGCTGTGTCTGTCAAGACCCCCAGAATTAACTGTGTGTGATCAGTGGTTTGACCACATGAGCAAGAACACCAGATTAGCAGACTCTGAACCATTCTACCCCTTACTCATTTTTACACTCCACAACCAAGAATTGCCAGAAAGTGTTTTCTTTAAGTGAATCTCTGCAGAAAGAAATCATTTTTCTCCGTGACTTGGTGAATGACTAAGAGTGCGTGGAGTGTGTCTATGTTTTAGGTTATTTAGATAGGTATTAGCCAATTCCACTTCTTCATTGAATAGGTTTTATTTGACAATAAATCAATAATTTTGTGTTTATCAAAGAAGTCTGGTTGATGGATCCTTTTTATATGATATCTAATAGAAAAAGTGTTTGATTGGTCTTACCAACACTCGAGTAGAAGATTTTTACTTCATGTTGCAACCCCATGAAGTGGTGGGATCAGAGTAACAGTGCTCAGCTCCCATCTCACTTGTAACATACTAAAATGCTTTAAATTGCCAAAGAATCACAAATCTGATGGTGGCTCCCAGACAAATAGCTTTTCTTTCAATCTCACATCTCAATAATCACATCAAGCAGTTAAAAAGCCCTCCTTTTGTCAAAACCATGTGCGATTTCCAGATATCACTGCTTCTTTTCATTACCAACTGTTTCCTTAAATCTCTCTTGCTTAGTCCTCCATCCTGACTTCCAACAAATTCAGAAGCACAAGCGCATCCTTGTCACTAGGTTTCAGACACGTATTTAATGAACTCTGCTTCTGATACCCTTTGTCATATGCACCAAGCCACACCATTGCCCACAACAATATCCCCGCCTTTCACGTTACTCCAATGCTCCGCATGCCCATCGTATGCACCATGCCATTGTCACTCACAGCCTGTGTTTTAGATCTCTATTCCCAGTAAACTGCTGACCATCCAAAATTCTTCCTGGCTCTCACGTAAGCTAATACTTCAAGTGCTTCTCCTTTCTCATTACCTCATTTGACTTTACACATCTTTTGTGTTGCTTTGTTGCTCATCTGATGTCCAGTCTTCACTGACCAGCAAAGTAAATATTAGAAAGATCAAAGATAATGCTTTTAGACCTTTTGATATAGTTAATCAATTTCCTGAATGACCTTATCTTGCAGATCATTCAGTCCCCAATTTGACACTCAGCTGACTTGCCAGGTCCCCTCGCCACCATAAAGATTGCACATTTCCAGATCTGTAACATCACCTGACTCCAACCATTTTCTGCTCAAATCTATATCTGTGTCTTAGTCGCCTTCAAATATGGTAATAGGAGAGCTATCTGGTCACCTGCTCTTCACCCTCTGAAGAATTTGACTTACCCAAAGCTCGTTTGCTCATACGCAACCTGCACAGTTGTACTCACATACCACCACTAACCTTCATTATTTTGCATCAGGACCTGATTGCCTTCATTCCTCAAATGGTAATTCTTGTGCCTATCTTTAAATCCCTCTATTGGCTAGCTCCTTCTTATCTCAGTAACAACTTTCTGACAACTCATACACTCCTACTCGAGCACACATACTATTGCTCCAAATCTGATCTGTGCAATCTTCTCTTCATTCACCCCACAATGGGTTACTGGCCTTTAGATAGTCAAACTCTAAGCTGTGGTGGAATTTCCTCCCTAAACCTTTCTGCCTCTCTTGTTCTCTCTCCCTCCTCAAACATTCTCCTTAAGCATGTCCTTCCCTACTTTGTCTACACGTTCATCCTTCCTTGCCCCCATGTAACATACTGGGACACTTCTTTGAATTAAAGATGCCTATATAAATGCAGAAGGTAATGATACAACTTTGCTCTGTACTGAAGCAGCCCATTCTGGCAATAGTTAATTGGACAGAAGAAACTTTACTCCAAACCTAACACCACTGCTGTAGCTGATGAAGGGCTTTTGCCCGAAATGTCGATTTTCCTGCTGCTCAGATGTTGCCTGACCTGCTGTACTTTTCCAGAACCATTCTAATCTTGACTCTAATCTCCAGCATCTGCAGTACTCACTTTCGCACCATTTCTGTAGGTGTCTTGTGATGACCATTTGGATAGAGGGAATGCAGCAAAATCTTCGCTCTGTATCTACTTTGTGCTGTACCAAAAGTGCTAGCAGGCGCAGTGTAGAGGGATCTTTACTTTGTATTTAATCCTGTGCTGCAGCTGTCCTGGGAGTGTCTGGTGGGATAGTGAAAGTGGAACCTTATGTTTAATCATCTTCCTTGTCTTCAGTTGACGTTTACATATGTCTGAATGATAATGCAACATGTTCCACTGTCTAAAACCATCTTTCCCATTGAGCATAGTCCCCATCATTCTTTAAAGAAAAAAAGAATATACCCTAAATTCCCCTTCAGAGCTGCCACATAATATAAATTCCACACTGTATGGATTCTAAAAACAAATTGTTCTTATGTAGCTCAAAGAGAGAGAAGGAACATCACCTGGCTTTTCTGATCTTAGCCATTAATTTCCAATTGTCTCCAGGTAGGAAATTGTCCTTTTATAAAGGGCAAGAATTTGCTGTCAACATAATGACATAGCCCATGGTGCAGACTGTCCTAAACAGGTCAATCATACAGTAGGTTGTGACAAACATGTGATGAAATGTGAAGATCCAAACATTTGCTGTCTGAGTTGTACCACCTCATTGTCAGCCTCATCCTCTTGCACTATTTCGGATCTTGTTGAATTTGCCCAATGAATTCATCAAATAAAATTAAATCTCATGAAGAAAAGCATTAAGACAATTTGACAATGTGGTAACTTATTTATTGTAGAGTATCTTCAAGAATCAAGGATGATAAGTGTGTTCTTCAGGTTTTGCATCTTTTGGAGAGATTTAAAATGTCAAAAAAATTGCTTGTTTACTTTTTATTCTCCTCTCACTTAGGCCAATCTTTATTACCGTTCATTCTTATAATTCCTGATTTGATGTTGGTTCACCCTCCTTCGGTGTCGGCGGTGGCTCAGTTGGTAACACATTGAGTTATATGGCTCTGGGTCCAAGCTCCAGGACTTGAGCATGGCAATCATCTAAGAACATCATTGAGAGAGTGTCACACTGGTGACACATGGTTAGACATAAGCTATATCGAACCAACAAGACCTGTCTCAGGTGGACTCAAAGATTTCCGTGCCACTATTTTGAGGAGAGGGGCTGTTTCTAGTGCCGAAGCCAACATTTCTCACACAATGGTCAGAGGTGGTCATCATTGCAATGCTGTGTGTGGGAGGTTGCTCTGTAAAAGTTGACTGCCATACTTCCTACATGGTAACAGTGATTACATTGCAAATATGTTTCATTCATACTAAAACATTTTGGAACATCTAGTGCTCATGGAAGACGCTGTATAAACAAAAACCTTTCCTTTCTAGTGTTGACTTCACTATCCTTAAATCTGATTGCATGAAATTTCAGAGGGTACATGGCACAAAATCAGGCCATTTGACCTAACTAGTTCATGTTGGCATTTATGAGAGGTAAGTGAGGACTGCAGATGTTGGAGATCAGTGTCGAGAATGTGGTGCTGGAAAAGTTCAGCAGGGTCAGGCAGTATCTGAGGAGCAGGAGAGTTGACATTTCACACATAAGCCCTTCCATTAGGAATTCCTGATTCAGGATGATGCCTGATTTGCTGTGCTTTTCCAACACCGCACTCTCGATGCTGGCATATATGCCTCACTCCAGTCTCCTCCCAGATTCTTTCATTGAAATATACCACTCTAACTGTCTATTCCTTGCTCGCTCATATGCTTATCTAGCTTCCCATTTAAATGAACCTTCAACCACTCACTACAGTAGCTAATTCTCCATCTTTGAAGAGGGTAGGTTAACTCAGTACGTTATGTTGGTCATTCAGATGCCCGTTGTCCTATTTTCTTGGTGGTGTTGATAAGGCTGAGGATACTGTACACTTTATTAACTGTTCTCTCCATCCATCATGCAATCTTCAATAATTTATTCACATATTAGAAGCATGCTCCAACTCATACACCATCTTAACTTGGATCGAAAGCACTGTTCTCTCGTTGTTGCTGGGTCAAAAACCTGGAACCCACTCCTTAAAAATACTATGGATATACCTATTGCTTGTAGCTGTTCAAAAAAGGAACTCAAAACCATTTGCTCAGGATCAATTAAGGATGGGAAATGTATGCTGACATTTCCCCTGACATGCACATCTAAAAGAAAATAAGACATGTTCCAGGAAAATGATAAAAAGCACCTGTTTTTTTGGATAACCCTGTGTTCCAAGTAGCACTGTACCAGGGATTAAACTTTAATTCCAAGAAATTTTTCAGCAACAAAAGGAGGATTATGATATTACAGCTTCATAAGAGATTGGCTGTATTGCTTGCCATTACAAATAAAAACAAGTAGGTTTTCATTCCCCACGTACGTGCTTCTCAACTGGCAGTAAGTGCTATTTGTTATGTTTGGTCGCTGCATTGGAAAGCTCAGATTTCACATTTTGCAAATCATTTTTCCACGTATGATCTGATAATGGTGTTCATGTGACCTATGGCCAGTCACAGAGTGTGGCAGTAAGTCAAGGTGGCTACAGTGTTAATTCAGATGGTTTGGACCCAAAGCTGAGGCAGTCAATATTACTCATCATCCTTCACCTCCTACAAATTTCATTTCAGAATTTCTTTTTTGCCTTGGACCTCGTGATTATCTCAATAACTCCAAGCAGAAGTACAAATTTCCACACTCCTGATTGTTGTCCTGTAAGCCTTGCATGTATGTTGCAATCGGGGCAGGATAACATTGGGCTTATACATAATCCCACCAGTGTACTTTATTTGGGCTCAGAAAGAATGGCCAGGTGGACAAGGTTCCCAGGAAGTACCCAAAGAATTACATGATGCTTCCCACAGCTATAACTCATGTTTACAAACTGAGCTTAGGACAATATGTGATGTAAAGGATTAACGCGAATATGTGAATAAGATAGCTTACATCATCAGTGGGAAGTGATGTAGGATCATGTGATTCCTGGGAAACAGTTCTTTCTGACATGCATATAATTCATATGCACTGTGTTGAAATTAAAAATTGCATTTGACCCAACACTAAAAGACTCCTGCAATATTGACCAACCTTTTTTCCGGGACCCAATCCCTAGTACCAGTGAAAGCTCCCAAGGTACTTTGTAGCAGCGTTATCAGACACTCTGAAAAGAGGGCACCCACAGAGCTAGTAAAACAGATGACCAAAGGCTTGGTCAAAGAGTTAGATTATAAGTAATGTCTTAAAAGAGGAGATAGAGACAGTAAGGTTTCAGGAGAAATTTCAAGAGCCACAAGCTCCCACGGCAGGACAAAGGAACTCAGCAGTATTGAGGAGCTCAGAGTGGGAGGGAGGTATAGATCTAGGTGGGGTATTAGACCAGAGATTATGGAAATAGAGAGAGGTGGCACTATTTTAGCACCAATGATGGGAACTTTAAATTTGAGGCATTTTCATGTTTAAATTTCATGAGTGGAGGGAGGGGAAAAATAGCAAAGGGAAGTACATACGAAATCTGATGTGCTTTTAAACTACTTTTTTATATCATATTCCAGCCTTATAATTTACACCTGGCAACTGCTGATTAATAAGTGATAGCATGCAAAGAATAATGGGCACCTCAGACTGATTACAGCTTCCAATTCACTCAATGGTATGTACAATCTTTTAAAATAAGCACTTTGAAGTATGTGGGAGTAGTTTCTCCACTTTGTCCGCAATACTGCGCTGTTTTACTTCTCATATCCTGTGGCATGATAACATCGACACGAAGTGCAGTGATTGTGACATAATTGCTGCAATTTTCTCAAGTGACAATTAAGGCCCAATAATTAACACAGCAATTGTATTTACAGAGCAACTTTAACATTATAAATTGTCCCAAAGCATTTCGAAGCAAACAAACAGGGAGCAATACAAAGAGACAGCAGGACAAATGACCAAAAGCACAGTCAAAAACCAAGGCCACAAGTGAGGTTGAGAGGTGAAAGAAAACAAGGAGAGAATTCCCAAGCTTCAGGGTCTTAGCAACTGAAGGCATAACTGCCAATTAAAATCTGGGATTGCTCAGGGCACCAAAACTGGAGGATCACACAATATCCTGAAGAGGTAAGGGGCTATAAGAGATTACAGAGATTGTGGTGGCCAGGACCAACGATAGATTTAAAAACAAGGCTGAGAATTTTTAACACACAACGCTAGTTACCCAGGAAATGATGGAGTCAACAAAGACAAGATCAATGAGTGAACAGGAGTTTGGCTAAGACGTGGCCAGCAAAGTTTTGCTTGATTTCAAGTTCACGGAGAATTGAATGTGGGGGTCAGGTCAGTTAAGTCAAATCTAAGGGTGATGATGAGGTTTTCAGCATCAAATAAGCAAAGACAAAAGTAGATCTAAGGAAGGAGTGTTGCAGAGGTGTTAGTAAGTTACAGTAACAGCACAACCTGCAGTGAGAAGCTCATCCTGCACTTAGATATGATGCCAAGATTCACATTCAGCTTTGCAGAGATACTGTGGCTGGAGATGGTACTGATGTCAAAGAATTGGAGTTTGTGATCAGGAGCTGACAACAATTACTTCAGTCTTCCCAATAACCAATTGGAAGAAATTTCTGCTCACTCAATACTGAATGTGGGACCGCAATCTGACCATTTAGATTAGATTTATTGTCACATGTAATGAAATACAGTGAAAAGTATTGTTTTGCATGCTATTTGCAAAGAGTCGCCACTCTCTGACGCCATCTTGGATCTCTGTTTATATCACATGATATTACAGCAATAGCTTTAGATTGATGGCAGGTCCAGAGAACTGTTGCAGAGGTGGAGCTGGGGGTGCGAACAGTGCATGGAGCCCAATACCACGTTTTCAGTTATTGTGACCAAGAAACAACAATGTACATGAGAAATAACTTGGAGAGTATGCACATTACTGACAATGTGGTTAGGTGGATTGGCCAAGCTAAATTGCCCACAGTATCTAGGGGCATGCAGACTAGGTGGATTAATCATAGGAAATGCAGGGTTAGAGGAATAGGGTGGGTCTGGGTGGTCTGCTCTTCAGAGGGTCAGTGTGGATTCAATGGGCCAATTCTGTGAATCTGAGAATTGTTATTCAGCAATCATTCTGACACCATTTACCTGTGAAAAGTTGTTATCAGTAACAAGCTAGGTTTCAGCAAGTTGGTACATGTACCTCAGGTGACATGGATGCACTTGTATCTTTCTTTAAGTATCACAGCTTGGTGCATTGCTGTTTTCCAACTAATGCAAACAGCCACCTGCTCCAACCACCATTTTGGTCTTCATCCTTATTATTTGATGTCAAGAATGGAGTGGAGAGGAAGCAAAGATTGTTCACAAAAATACATTAAACAAAAGATTTTTGGCATAATTAAAGAACAGTGCCTGAAATATGACAAACTGAATCAATGTTAGAATCAATGCATTTTCTTACTACACAAAGATCACAAGAAAAGATGATGCTTAATTTCACAAAGTATCAGGTGGCATTTTAGAGCTGCTCATTCTGGGGCCACTTGGATTAATAGGGAGCAGCCGTTATGCTGCATCAGTATCACTCAGTGCAGTAATGGAATTATGCTTCATCAAATTAAAAGAGTGAAGAGTGCTTCGCTATTAATTACACATAATTACAAATTGTGAAATTCCTAATGAAGCTGCCAGAAGAAAATACCTTAAATGTTTCAACCTTTTGATCTGACTTCAATGGAGGAATGATTCCTGTGAAAATGTTTGGTTTCAAATTCAGCTTCTTTTCACCCAATATATATTATTTTATCCCTTCCATGTCCAAAATTCACTTTGATAAATGTTTGCTGGAACTCCCAACTGCAAATTTGATCTTCATAAAGCATGGTGGAGAAACTCAGCTGGCCTGGCAGCACCAGTGGAGAGAGAAACAGAATTAACATTTCGAGTCCATTGACTTTTCTTCATAAGGACTCAAGCCATTCAGTCTGTTTCCCTCTCTATAGATGCACCCAGACCCTGCTGAGTATCTCCAAATTTGCTTGAATGCCATCTCACCTGTTGAATTTCTCTAAGATTGTCTTCCGTTTTCTGTAGTCTACACAGATTTTTTTTATTATTTAGAGCAAAGATAAAGACTGAACTTCAAAAGCTTAAAGTTCACGCTGGAAGTGTGTCTTATTCAAAACTTGTGACCATGTCAAGAGAACGTAGGGTAACACAGTTGCATTTACTATATACCTGTTGCTATGTTTATTTCATGTTCCATTATACATATTAAGCTGTGAGAGAACTTTCCTTTATTAATTTACTTCCAAAGTGCATTTTGAAGAGAAAGTCTCTAATCTTTTCACTTGTTTTATTATTAACACGTGTAAGGCATAGACTGCAAGAGAGAAACAGACTGACAGTGTCTTTCCCCATTTTAATATTTCTTCTAAATTAAGTTAAGGTTAAATTGCAAAGGTAACAAAAGCCTCTTTTATGAGACAAATAGGAGAGAAGGACAAGAAAAGTAGTGAGGAAAGACACCTCCCTTGTCCCAGATTTCCCTCCTGCTCTCCTGCCAGGACCTTCCTGCTGTAATGTCTATCATTACCTATTGACTGGCACATTTCACTTATGCTCTTTGGCAACTATTTCTGCTTGCTGCCCAACTGCTGCCAGTCTCTGCCTATTTGGGAAACAGGGGTTGTGAATATGTCAACCAAGCCCATTAAAATATCCAAGACCTCACATTCTCATCAATGATTGCATTCCACACTGTAGATTAATAAAGTCCCATGTGACTCAGCTTGATGCTTTCCTGTTGCACGAGTCAGACTTCAGTGTCAAAGAAACATCAGGGTTAATCTTCCGTGTAACTGACAATACAATAATATTCCACAATGCTTCTCACATCATAACCACATTGCAATGAAATTGTAACACGTAATCAAACGTGTAACTGTCAACATCCTGGGGGTTATCAGTGATGAGAAACCAAACTGGGCTGGTTAACAATAAATACTGCAACTACAAGAGTAAATCAGAGGTTGGGAAGTCCATGATGAGTAACTCACCTCCTGCCACAGTGCACCACATGCAAGGCCCAAATAAGTGTGTCATAGAACACTTCCCACATGCTGGATGAGTACAGCTTTGGCAACACTCAAAAGAACATTAAACCATCCAGCACAAAGCAGCCTGCTTATTCAGCAGCTCATCCACCATCTTTAATGTTTACGCCCTTCACCACCAGTGCACAGTAGAAACAATGTGTATCAGCTACAAGATGCACTGCAGAAATTCACACATGCTCCTCCAACAGCACCTTTGCGGGGACAAAGGCAGTAGCCACATGGAAACACAATCACTTCCAAGTTCACTATGCCATACATCATCCATATTGAGAACAGCATCACCATTACATCATAGTTCCTGGGTCAAAATACTGGATTTCTCTCTGAATAGCATTGCTGGTGAACATACAATGTACATCACAATATACAGACTACAGTGCTTCAAAAAGGCTGCTCACCATCATCTTCTTAGGGCCAGCACAACTGTTGGCTCAGCCACCAAAGCCATAAAAGAATCATTAAAAGAGACAGCTGTTAACTGGAAAATAATGACTTGCATTTACATCACATCATTCATGACCTTGGGATTTCCCAAAGCATTTTATGGTAGTTGGAACACTTTTGAGGTTTAAAATAGAAATGTAACAACCACTATGCTTTGCTTTTCTTTGAATAATTCTGTGGAATCTATTGTGTCCACCCAGGAAAGTAGGCAAATCCTCAATTTATAATCTGGCAGAAGGCATCTTTGACATTGAAGCACTCCCTTATTATTGCATTCAAACATCAGCTTTAACTTCATTTTCTGGAGGGGGTCTTAAGTCCTCAAACTTCTGACTCTGACAAGACTGCTGCCATTGAGTCACAGCTGGCATCTATCAGGAGGGGAGTAGCAGTTAAGTACAAATCGATGGCACACTGTTCTTGAGTGAAAAAGCCAATGGCTGGAAAAACTTATGTTCAGTTGTGCGTGTGGCTCTGCTTTAAGCTGCAGTAATGTCGGCAGTTCTTCAAATCCATTCTTACTTGCTGAAAATCATTCTCGGAACACCCAGATCTCAAGGAAATCAAAGATTTCTCAACTCTTTGAGGCAAAAGACCCAATGAAATCTTGAGTTTTGGAAGGTGTAGTCATTAACGAATAAACGTTGGCACATCTGTGGACTCTCCCCCAGACTTCATAAGAAAATTTCAGCAATAGCATACATTTCATGGAATAAGTCACTCTGCAGGAGAGATCACAGAAGGATTTCTTTGATGGAAATTCTATCCTTTCATTAACTACTGTGTAATTATTTTCTTTCCATTAAATATATTCTTTCTTTTAATCCTCCTTTGTGTGGAGGTTGTGATATGCGTTATCTTTTTGGAGTGATTTAGAACTGATGGACCAGAGTTATTTAGTCAAATACACAGTCAAGGAATTCTGGTGTGTACATGGGGAGGGCTAAAATGAATTGCTGTTTCCTGTCTGCCACCATTAAATGATTAACAATGGGAACTATTCCAATGACTACACTTCAGGCAGTGTTAGTGCCAAAAGGTAGACTTGAGATAGAGAATCGATCATGATCTTGTGGAATGGCAGAATAGACCTAAAGGACTGAGTGGTCCATCTAGCTCCTCTTTCATCAAAATGAAATTCTTCTTCCTTATGTTAAAATGACACCAAGTGACAAATCTCTGCAACTACTCCCACATAGCCTGCCTAGATCTTGCTCTACATGAACAAGAATTATCTGTGCAGAGGAATTGACCCTCTCATCTCTGCACTGAAGTACATTTGTAAATTTTGCAGACTTTGTTTTGAGGTTGATGACTTTGTAAATGGAAGGCCCATATCACTTGTCTATTTCAGCCTTCCACATGGACCCATGGAACTACAATTATCTTCACCACATGGTTGCACTATAGCCTTCCGTATTTACACTCCAATCAAAAAAATAACTTCCGACTCTACAAACATGGAGCGTGATCCATTGATGTGCAAGATTAGATATAATAAAACAGCAACCAAGCCAATAGCATAGCAATGTGTTTCTCTAAGAGAATGTAAAACGTGATGATGTATCGTGATGCTTTGTTTTTCAGTAAGATTGCTTTGCAAGTTTGTGAGTTATATTGAATTGTTCAGCACCATACCACAGATGCACTCAAACCTTCGGATAGATTAAATGTAGTACAGTACTTGAGTTCAGCAAAGGAAATATGGTGGAGCTTTCATTAGCCTCCATCATTGCCACAAATCATTCTGAAAATTACTGGAAGTTAGGGGATGGTGGGTAGATATTGAATTTGGTCTTAAATATCAAGATGCAGGAATGGAAACTACTACATTGCCTATAACACAAGATAAAGGGGAACGCGACCTTGAAGACTACATACAGAGAGGCGACATTTGATTCAAAACCTTGTCCCATAAAACATTTAATGGAATAACTATGAAGGCTCCTTTTCTTTCGACCATGTGAAAAGTAAACAAAAACTGAGAGTTAATGGACACATTAAGGCCTAAGAGAAGTTTGAACTGAAATACTTGGAGGTTAGAGAAGATAGAGATAAAGAATATGATTTGAACTCAGGTCATTGACTTACGGCATGCTTTACAAACACCGTGGTGAGGATTGAATGAAGCTGATGATTATTCCCACTCCCTCTGTAGTCCTAAGGACAGTGCGCATGACTCTGTGCTGTTCCTCAGAAACACACAACATGTCATTTACTTGCTTTTGTCAGTTTGTACAAAATGAATCAGCTTACCGCATGGACTGTAGGAGTCTAAGATGGTGATTCATTATCATCTCTTCAAGGACATTAGGGATGGGCAGTATGTGCTAACCCAGCCAGGCACTCTCAGATCCCAAGGCAGATTTATTTTCAATTCAGTTTTGCCTAGTTTCTCTCCTCCTGCAATGATTCACATTAAGACATGATACTGTGGGTCCCAGTACTTCCAAATGATCACTTTAAACTGTGTGAACTGAGACAATGAGAATCAATAAGCTATTTGACTGAAAGAGTCTCTGAACCAAACCAAAAGTTGTTTTTACCTGATGTCTACTTGCTGTCCTTTTGAGTGGGAGTCACTTGATCAGCAACAGGAGAGGGAATACTGGGGGCCATTCTCCTCCCAAAGATGAGAGGTACTAACCCAGTCTTAGATTCAAACTGTTCTGGTTCATGTGGCTGGAAACAATGCTGCCAGCAACGGAGGCAATGTTGGTGCAAATATCTATTTGAAACAATTTGTTTTAATGCACATGGATTATGAGGCAAAATGAAAACTCATTCCTGTTTAACAACAAAAAAAATCCAGACTGAATTCGAAGAAGCTGTATCACTTTCTTCCGAGCATGCACAGAGACCACAGATTCCTAAAGGAATGGGTGCAGGATCCCACTGCTATAAATGGTACTTATCAGAGTGAACCTTTCTGCTTCACATTCCCATCCCCCGCTCTACAACCATCTATGAGTGGCCAATATTGCTAAAGTATTGCTACCTGCACAACCATCATTCATGGATTAATGTTGCTGCGAAAGGCACATAAGGATTTAGATGATGAGATTTTCACGATACAGCACATAATGAGGCCATTCAGCCTATCATATCCCTATCACACCTTTTTCTTCAAATTCCTACACATTTTTCTTACATCATGGGGAGGCCGAAGCCATGTTGGAGGCGACTCCTGGCTCGTAGGCCCAGTGCGTGGACACCTGGCAGGATATTGGCTGCAGTGATGGCAAAACAGGGACTCTTGGCTGCAGTAGGCCCGGAGTGGGGACCTTGCAGAGGTCCTGGAGCTGTGTTTGGGACCTTGCCCAAGGAAGATGAACCCTGTTTAAGTACTTTCTTTCATAACTCCAAATTGTGGCGACAGAGCACTTTTCACTGTCGCTGCCTAGATATATGTGACAACAACTCACTCATTCATTCATCTGAAATTCCTGTAATCATTCAATGGTTGCTCCTCAAATACAGTATCTCCAATTTTCATTTCTGGGACATTGGTGGCTGTTCCTTTAATACTTTTAGCTCTGAAAGGGTAGAGAAACAATTTATAAGGATGTTATCATTGAAGGGCTTGAGTTATATGAAGCTTAATAGGTTGGGGCTGTTTTCCCTGGAACACAGGAGATGGAGGGTTGACCTTATAGAGGTTTATAAAATCATGAGTGGCGTAGATAAGGTGAATAGCCAAAGTCATTTTTTCTTCCCAAAATGGGGAGTCCAAAATCATAGAGCATAAGTTTTAAGGGGCAAGGTTTAAAAGGGACCTGAGGGGCAATTATTTCACACAGACGGTGGTGCGTATATGGAAGCAGCTGGCGGATGAGGTGATAGACGTGGGTTCATGTACAACATTTAAAGGACATTTGGACAGGTACATGGTTCAGAGGGATAGAGGCCAAATGCAGGCAAATGGGACTAGCTCAGTTTAGGAAACCTGATAGACGAGTTAGGCCGACGGGCCTGTGTCCCTGCTGTATGACTCTCTCGGGAGGACAGCAGATGCTGGAGATCAGTCATACAGTGTGGTGCTGGAAAAGCACAGCAGGTCGGGCAGCACCCGAGGAGCAGGAGAATCGACGTTTCGGGTATAAGCCTTTCATCATTAACATTCCTGATGAAGGGCTTGTGCCCGAAATATCGATTCTCCTGCTCCTCGGGTGCTGCCCGACCCGCTGTGCTTTTTCAGCACCACACTGTATGACTCTATAAGTCTCGGCATTTTTGAGTTAGTCCTGAACCGACCACTGTGGGGCCACCCACCCTAACATGCTGTGCTGGGAACTCCTTGCTGTGTTCGGTTAAAGGTGTCATATTGTAATCGGGGAGGACCTTGTTTGGCACTGATGGACCGTTTGGCCGCTCCCGTTTCTACAGGCCGCTGCCTCTCACATCTTTCCCCACCCTTCCCGGTTCAGCCAGATCGTACGGTCAAAATAAAAACGACAGCAATAGTTGAGAGCAGATTACAGTTCCTTCCTACCATTTGATTCGTCCCCCCCACCCCGTCCCCCCATGACAGATGGCGGGATAACGGCTGGAAGCCCACCAAGGTGGAGATGGGAGTATAGTTCTTGAGCTGGTGTGACAGGGGCTGCTCTGAGAGGCGAAGAGGACGCAGCGAATTGCTTCATCCGCAACACTTTTACGCACTTTCCGAATAACGTAGCGTTAAAAATTCCCCCTTTTGAAGGGAGAGCAAAAAAGTACATAAGGTGCTGTTTGAGTCTGGGGGTAAGCATTCCCAGTGAAATTCCCAGCACCAGAAACCGATTGTTTTAATCTACTCATGACTTTTTAGCCATTTCGAGATGATTTCAAGCAAAGCTTTCAGAGATGGAGAGAGAAGGGGTATGGGTGGATGGATAGAAATGAACAGGTTCGATTAAAGGGAAAACACCTTTTCTCTCTCTCTCTCTCCTTGTTCTCGGTAGATCAGGAGGTCTGCTTTGTAAGTCCCACATTTCAAGAGAGCTGGGGAAACAAACCTTCATGCAAATCATTTCGCCAACTGGAACCCTATTAAAAACGGAGTTGTTTTTTATTCTCTCTCCTGTCTGCGGCGCGAGATTCCCATTTTGTTATCAGTTCATTCACCCTTTACATTGGTGAAATGAGAACTCATCCAGCCCAGCCTCCGCGTTAAGCAGACCCTCCAGAATTCAGCTCCTGATCTGAATGGGGGAGCAGTCCCCGCGCTCTCTATATTAAAAAAAAGCATACGAAACTAGATCCAATTACAGATAGACACAGGGGGAAAAGGAACACTGATGATGTAGGACAGATGTCTGCATGATAGGAAGATGCTAAGCGGCGGAAAGGCCCGGGTGAAACAATGCAGTATCAAAATAAAATCAGAAGCGAGGCTTAGCCTGGTTCACAAACTGCGTTAGCACACTGGGGTGGCATGTGCTCAGAGCGGATTTCCAAAGGACAGAGATTAAAAGCAGTGAGAGACATGAATCCCAAGCCCAGAGGGTGGGAGGGAGCTGCCAGTGGAGGTGAGGTTGGCATTTTATGACCCAACAACTCACTCCCCGGGTCCAGGACAACTTGCCCCATCTCGAATAACGGTGCAGTCTCGCCGCTTTAATAAGCGGGACACAGCGCGGATGCCCCGTTAAAGGTGCACTTTTACAAACCAGAATCTTCCACACACCTCCCCCCTGAACGAAAAAGTCCCCTCTGTAAAATGACAAGCTATGATTCATATTTGTCATTAGTTTTCCGATTCCTATTGTTTTCAAACACCCACATTTGAGAATTAGCAAATTTTCCCCCCTCTAATTTAAACACATTGTCTTTTTTCTCTCTCCTGGGGGCAAGATATGCGAGGGAGAGATGTGGGGGCTTGTCAAGTGTCTGAGAAATCTCACCGGGCTCCAGCCCTTGCCGCTGTACTTTTTTTTTCTCTCTTACTTTTATCACTAAATTAAGCATATAAATTACATTAAAGCACCCGACTGTCGTATTAAATTAAATAAAATAAAGGCCAATTATCCGCTCCTTTTATGTGACGCGAGCGTGCAGCCCCAGTTTGAAAGGAGTCCGGAGGAGATAAGGAAGATTGAATTGAACATATGATCCGCTGACTTCTTGTTCCAAAAATATAAAAACGCCGGAGTCGCAGTAAAAGGAAGATCTATAGGCTTGCTGGTGCCATTCCCCATGTGATATAACCGAGCTCTTTTCCATATGCAAGAACACAGAGCAGCATAAGAGGTTGTTGTATTAATGAACAACGTCTCGCTGCTCGGCGATTTGAAACAGACGTTAAATTATTGCACTGGGGCGTCATGATATCGTGTCAAACTCCCTCCCGGTGCTGAACCTACATAGGCTTTACACACATTCTCACCCAGGTATGGAATCCGGGTGTTAAATAATTAATCCTTTGATTTTTTTTTCATTCTTAGATTTTTTTTCCCCCTTCAATATTCGATGCATCAAAAACAGTCGTGCGAATTGAAAGGCAACATGACAGTGTTATGTCTAAGTGTTAGTACCTATCTCTGTCTCTCTCTACTTCTGAAATCACCAGCTAGTGAACGCTGATTTCTTTTTGCCATGCCTTCTGGCGGCAGTGAATAAACATCAAAGTATCCGCATAATTCAAGGTCCCCACCCAATAAATTCTAGTAATTACTTCTCTGTCCATCCCGCCACGTCCAACTCTGAGCTGCAACTACCGTAGAAGTCTCCTGTCTCACCCTCCTCTGTGAACAGAGACCCAGTGTCTCTCTGTTCTACAGTAAATCGGGAATGCACGGGTCAGAAATCAACATGGGGCTGGCAAATGTAATATATTTCCGTTACCAGGTGATAACTAACCTGGCTGAGGAATATGTTATTCCTGCTAGCGTTCATCGTTTACAATAGCACTGACTGTGTGGATTGGGGTAAATTTAGCCATCTACACGAGGAGAATATTACAACCCATGTGTTACTGCACAAACATAAATGTCCTCTTTAATACATTTTTATTTGCAAAAAAAAGGGAGACAGACTGCAAAGGGGAGGACAGAGTAATATTATTCTAATATTCCAGAGATGAATTTGCATGCTTTAAGATTAACACTTTAAAAAAAAACCTCCATATTCAGTTCCAACGAGTATCATCATAAATTACAGCACCCAGATAAGGGCTGGAGAATGTAATAAGACACGAGATGCTGTTTTTATATTGAATTGCACCTTGGGCGATAGTGCAGAATACAGAGGGAAAAAAAAACTTCTCCGAGCATATGTTCTTGGCAGATAAGTAAACAATCTGGATGTGAAATGAAAATTTTAATTAGGGAAGTAATACCATTACACCTCAGTGTGCTAATCCTATACCCAGCACCGTGACACTACACAACCCCATAAGCAGAGAGAGAAAGACATTAAAGAATCTAGCCTCACATCATCGTCCTTCACAAAACAATTGTTTTCATATTTTACTTTTTTTAATTAATGCCGTGATACGCCGCCTGTAATTATTAATTCTGTGATTCCCTCTTATTAAGCATTGCATCCGTCAGAATGTTTCATGTTATCCTTTAACCGGCCATTTGATATGCTTATAGAATTTCACTGTTACTTATAATTATTGTACAAAGGTATTTACATGTGAGAGCAGCCGGCCCCCTCTCTTTCTCGGTGGTCTTCGTTTCTTTTTAATCGCTTTGAAATTCTAATAATCTATTCCCCTGACCCCGGCGAGGCTTTTTTTTTTGCAAGAGTTGATTTGATCCCTGAACCATTAACAAACAGACGTTCGCTGGTTTTCTTTTTATTAACAAGGGAGGGGGGTGATCCAATCTGCACTGGGAGTCGGGGGGGAAAAACAGAATTGAGAAGCCGTTGTATGTTTAGGACGAATGAAGTGACATTAGCAACACAAAAAGGGAGAGAGGGAAGGTGATAGGGCATGTGAAGAGGCAACTGTAGGAGCATGGTGGGGTGGGAAAGCAGGACAAAGCATCAAAATATGGTAGAGAAAGATAGGTGAGGATGGTGGGGGTGGGGGGTAGGGGGGAATTTGGGGAAAGAAAGCAGGCTAGAATTCTAACGCGTTTCTTGATTTCACGACAAATGGAAAGCGTATGAGGAGAAAGCAAGCGGAGTTCGGGTGACACTTTGTGCCCTGTCCCAGCACAGACAGCAGGGGAGTTTGGGAACACAGCGAGTTCCCTGTCTGATTCCTAAATCCGCCTTTGGAACTGACTTGATTTCCCGAAGCTGCCTAGTGTTATGCAGCGAACATCACCGAGCACCACGCGGTGTTTACAGTGTGTGTTTAGAACCCAGTCAGCTTTGCAACTCTACAGGGCGAGACTATTATTCTAAGATTTTTTTTCGAAAAAACAACAGAGCCAGCATCGAAATCAGAAAAGTGCAACGCATTTGATCCAACTCCTTGCGCGTTGGGCCCTTTAACTTTTCCAACTTTGTAACTGCTTTTTGAAAGTGTGTGTGAACGAGTCCAAAATGATTCATTTCCCTCCCCCTGCCTCTGCTATGTTCAGAGCTGGCTGGTGCTCTACGATAGGATTTCAGAGGTTGGATCGGACTGCTATTGCAACTCCTCAACTTGGTTTCCCTGCCCGTGAGTTTCCCCAACTAATTTCCCCACAACGAATTCCCAGCTTCTGAGTGTCTAACCTCTCTCCCCCAACACCAACCCCATCACCCCCGGAGCTGGAAAGAGGTTCCTGCTTGGCTTGGTCTTTCACTTGTCAGTGAGGTGTATGGTTGTATCCCGTCGGAGAGACCTTGTTGGGAACTGGGCCGGTCCAGGGATGGTCTACCCACGCATCTGAGGGCGAGAGGCTGTCGAATCGAGCAAGACTCTGGTGGAGTAGCCACAGAGCATTCGGGCCGAACGGCCTGTTTCTATGCTGCCAATGTTCTTGCCTCATTCAAAACATCAGTCACTCTCTGCAAAGGCATGCGGGCGTTCACTTTTGTCTTAAATGCACGTTCCATTTTCCGTCTTAATTTCTAACCCCCCCCCCACCTTGGTAACTTTATAATGTCCCTGTTTCCCTTCACCCACGTTGGTAAAGCGGAGCGGAAGGTGGGTGATTGAATTCAGAAACTCAGTGTTATTGTAACCCGAAACCCAGCGCTAAGTGTTTGGAAATCCGAAGCACCAAGGAGTGCTGTTTGTTCCTCGTCTGCCTAATGATTTTTATTTTATTTTTAGTTTTCTTTTGCCGCGCTCGACAGAACCCCCCCTCCCAAAAAGAGATTTCTGGATGGACTGGTTTCACAGGAGCTAATTCTCCCTCAGGGGCGCCAGGACTCGTCAATTGACATCAGACTGCAGTTCATTCAGGTGTCAAGGCGATTAGCAAAAGTAGATTTGTTTTGTTAAAAAGAAGGGGATTGCTTGTTAGGGTGTGAATGAACCGGTCTGATAGGATTAATCGGCGAGTTAAACTGTTAAAAAAAACTACTCTCTTGCTTGAAGTGACAGTCGTGATTTGGTACCATTTATCCCAGCCTCTTACATGTCGATGTGGACATGTTTGGGGTCAGTTTTGGCGCAGTAATTGGATCATGCTTCAGAATATTTTAATGGGGGAGGATGGCGTGAGGAAAATGGCCTGTCGTGATTTCCGCGGTCTGAGCATTTCCGATAAACGTTCCGCACTGACAATCTCGCACAGCTCCTAGCGCTCAGGCTGTGGGCAGAAGTCGCTTGTGAGGCGGAAGTGACAGTGGATTTAACGTCCCTTTGAACAGCCAACACCAAATTCGAATGTGAAATACCCAAATCACAACTGCATCTCCACTATGTTGTTAGCCTGAACAAATCAGAGATATGAGATAGCTGAGTCTCAACCGTCCTTGTTCATCTGTTACAGGATCAACCTTTTCATTTCATTACAATAAGTCTTTTTACCTTATACCAAAGCAAACTAGACTGAAGTCTTAAGCATTAACCTTGTTCAAACCTGTTAATTAAGAAGGACTTCATGTGTCTGACTCTCACCGTATTACTCGTTATTCTGCAGGGGATCCGTTTTCCTAATTCCTCATAGTTAAGTACTATGCCCCCCCCCCCCCCCCTCCACGCCACACCAATCTCCCCCACCCTCAATCCTGTTATGGTCATTGTCCGGGTTTGTACCGAGCCCACGACCAGGCGAGCGAATGTAACCCCGCACAGGGGAAGAAGGGGTCAATTAGCAGCATTATCCAGAAAGGGGGCCCAATCATACATACACCATGCCACTGATCTGTTTAAATATGTCTTCTTAAAATCTAATCTTCATCCCGCATTGTAAGTTAGTGAGTCCAATGTTAGTTTGGCGATATTACTGAGCCGGAAGTGCAGGCGACTCAAGTTGTGAAAAGTTAGGAATGTGGGAAAATTAAGGATGGGCGAATATGTTCTATCAGAGTTAAAGCGAGTTACAGAGCTGGGAAATAGTTACAGCCGAAACAACAGTAGAAATGCTGTGTAAAACGGATTTTAAAAATACTAAAACCATTAATTATTCGATATTGTCTTTTGCAATTTTTAAGTCAAACTCTTGGGTGTGTTACAAATGAGGGCTTAAAAATCCATTACCTGAAATCTTTTTTTTAGCTATAATGAACGCCAAAATCAAAACGCATTTAAGCCTGGTCTGGAGTTCTCGCATAAAGGTGCCTCTGATGGCCAGTATTCCTCCAAACAGCAGCCCCGCTTTCTCCATGGGACTGGGAGGGTTGAGGTGAGGGGGTGGGTAGGGAATGGCAGGAAAGGGGGTGTAGAGTCTGTTTGTTGGACGTCTTCTTCCCAATCAATTTCGCTCCCTTTCTAATCCAGCAGCCATACTCATCAAGGAATCAATTCAGAAATGTATCAGTTTGGATGGCTGTGTTTGGGAGAAAGTCAGTTTCTCCGCTAATCACTTCCAAATCCTACAAATCTCGCAGTTGGCTTTTTAAAAAACGCTTTTACAAATTATCACGAAATATAACAGTTTCACTCAATGGCTCGTGAAGGTAACATTTTTCTTGCTAATTCGAATCACACTGACTCCTCTCAGCCAGTTCTGGCGAAATGTTTATTGTGATTCAAAACGTACGCCGTTGTCAATAAAAATTCGGCGTATAGACTTTTGTTTTGTGTGTGTAGACATCTTGTCTTTATTTAAAACATGACCTTTGTTCAACAATTGAACAGAGTACGAGGTAAAATCCTTCTGAATACAACTTGTTTTCGAGACATCATTTTTTTTCCCCCTTTGAAACATATTTAAATCTGCATTTCTGAACAGAATAGCTAGAAGTAGCGATTTCACGTCTCAAATTCGGTCGAAAATTAAAAACCGGGTGACTGGGGAGTTGGAGAGAGGGGATAGGACTGGCATCACCCCCCCCCCCCCCCCCCGAGAAATGAAAAAAAAATGTGAGAGCTACCTTTAATAAGGCAAGTCTGTCCTCACTTCCAATAACATGGTTAAAAAGGGATTTCAATTCCTGTAGAAATTGGCAGACAGTTTACTTATTACTAAGTGGCAACGTTTTAACACAAGTCTCATTTCGGATGTGCAAAAGGAAATATGAAGACGTTGAAATAATTCAGTTCTAAACCCAAAAAAAACACGTGGTATTATAGTCCACTATACATGATAATAAATAAAACCGGCACTGCTACTTTTTTCACAAAAAAGTGGCAGCTGTTTCGAACAGAAACATCTACAATTCAACACAGTCGCTCATCCGCCGTTAAGTCGCGCAGGTGCCCAGGCAGGATTCAGAATCCAGTCGCAAAGTTGCCTTACTTTAGAGTCCGCAGTCAGACTTATAAGACAAAATGGGGAGAAAAAAAAAGTTCCGTTTTGTAGGAGCGTTCGCTGTACATGCAATGTCAGGTATCACACCAAAAGCAGGTTTGTTCGCGCTTGCTTTTGTTTTAAAAGACCGGAGCCTTTCTCTCGGCTGTGCACATTGCAAGTACGCCCGGAACCAGGGGAAATCATGTCCTGTTTTGTTTATTCTCTGAAACAATTCAGTCCCAGATCTGAGCAATTTACTGTTCCGGCGGTCTCCCCTTCCAGCCTCGGTGTTTCGAATGTCTCTTTGTACACATATACATATATATATAATATATTTCTTCTTCTTCTGATTGTGTTTGTGTTGTACATGCAATGTAAAATTCCAGTTCGCAAGATAAGTCTTTTTAGGTGTGTGTTTTGTTTGTTCGTTTTTTGCTCTGTCGTGTGTTATGTGCGTCTATCTAATCGCTTGTTTTGCTGCAGGTTTTATATGGCAGCTGCATGCGCCGAGGTATAAGGGTCAATGCCGCCTTTGGTCATTCCTGGGAAGAGTATGTAAGCCACGGGAGGTTGCAAAGTGGAGGCGGACCAGGCGGTACAGTTACAGGGGACCACGTAGCCGGGGTTGGTCGGCGAGGGGTGGGTGTGCGTGTGCTGACTAGGACAGCTCAAGCTCCCGAACGCTCCGCTTTGGTAACCCAGGCTGGACGCGTAGGGCAAGGTGGTGGCCAGGCTGTGAGGGACGTCTGTCATCTTCTGGATGGCGCTGGAACCGAACTGGCTGGGGTCGAGCAGCGAGTAAGGCGCCGAGGTGGGCGGCAGGAAGGTTCTGGCTTTGTCCGAGGCGCCCAGGAGCGAGTCGGCGGCGGACATGGAGAGTCCCGCGGCTTTCAGGTGGTCGCCGTCGCCCAGGTAAGGCAGCGGGAAGACGTACCTGTCCTTCTTCAGCAAGTTCTTGGGCTTGCGCCGGGGCCGGTACTTGTAATCTGGGTGCTCCTTCATGTGCTGAGCCCTGAGCCTCTTGGCTTCGTCGATGTACGGTCGCTTCTCCGCCTCGGAGAGTAGCTTCCACTCGGCCCCCAGCCTCTTGCTGATCTCCGAGTTGTGCATTTTCGGATTGTCCTGGGCCATCTTTCTCCTCTGGCCTCGGGACCAGACCATGAACGCGTTCATCGGCCTCTTAATGTGGTCGGCTGGTTTGGACATGCTGGCGTTTAGGGAGGGGGTGGGGGGGTGGGGTGGAGGGGGGCTGTTTTGTTTTTGGAAAGTGAGCAGTCCCGAATTCAAAGCGACAGACCAGCTCTCACCTGTCAGAAAGGAAGCGAGGCCCAAAATAGGTGTCTATAGACACACAAAAATCACAAAAGTCTTCAACAAATCATTGCAGTGGCCCCGTGATGGAACAAAGGTATCTTCTTCCTTGTTTGGCTGGTTCTTTTCAAAGCCACGCTGATTCGGAGATCGCAAAAGGTCTGAGTTCGTCAGTGAACTTCGATGTTTGACTTACTAACTCTTGTTACACTCAGATTTGTTCATTTCGTTCTCTCTCTCTCTCTCTCCTTCTCTCCCTCCGTGCTGCTCCCTCGAAGGTGCCCAGTGAGTCACGGCACCTGGACGGAAAATGAAGCGCCCAAACTAGTGAATTGTCAGGCCGAGAGCGGCGAAGTTCAAAGCTGCTGATGTTGGGTTTGTGAAGTGCGCTCGCAGTCCGCACGCAAAATGACATAATCACAAGGCGTTCACCAATCTCCCTGGGCATCCAATAGAGAGAGAGAGACAGGCAGAGAGACAGAGAATAGTACTCAAAGGAGAGTCAAAAAAAAGATAGGAACTATTGTCCGAGAAAAGAGGACGATTAACGAGAGAATAATTCTCGTCCTTTACATCATTTGTTAAGACACACACACACATACAAACACGTACACACACACTCACAGACACACACACACAGCCGGACACAGATACACACATGTACACACACACAGTCACACACACAAGCACACAGACAGACAGATAGACACACACACGCACGCACACAGTTTGAAATTATAATATAAAGTGAGTTTTATTACTGGCAAATATGAAGTGCATTTTCTTTTGGTTTATTTGAAGAATTAAATGTGTTCCACTGACTTTTTTCTCTCTCTCCGAGAATGAGACAGCTAACAATGGAGAAAGTGACTGGACTTTATTTTGCCCCTTTTATTCGCCGCGGGGTTGTGTGGGGACTGTACCCGGCAGGAGGTAAATCTTAGCCCCAGTCTCATTTGAAGGAGATCACGGGCCTCCTAGTACATTCTGTTCCTCAGCCGCTGATTCACAGGGTTAGGTAAATTAGTTTTAAACACCGCTCATCACAGTCGTTAATCATCAATTGCAAATAACAAATAACGACTTTGCGGTTTCAAGGCATAACCCTTTTCCAATAATATTGTATTTTGTGCTGTAACACATTTTTACAGACGGTGACGAGTCAAGTCGGATGCCTTTGTTTCTAAGTTTTAATAGTTCAGCATTGCAAATGCTTAGAAGTCTACAATTTAAGATTAAAACTATACCAATCGAACGGTTAGGTTCAATTGCCTTGCGCCCGGGATCATTGATATAACTCTGCTTCTAACGTACCCTGCCTCGGAAAAGAAAAGCTGAGAGACCAGCATTGTGGCAGAAAATCCTGACATTTCTGAGCCGCCCCAGGTAACACACAACGAAGAGCTCTCCTTCCCTTTTCGTCGTTAGCAAAAGATTGCGGGGGGGGGGGGGGGGGGCGAACAGAAAACCTCGCAAATCCAAATTAAATCAGCTATCATGCACCATTTAATACATAATTGCCTGGGAAATGCCGAGTTGCCCCGAGGGGAGGCTTTCTGAAATGGAGACAATTGTCCGTGTTTCTCCCCAGAGACCTGTGTGTGTGTGTGTGTGTGGGGCTTGGTAGTTCCAGCACCTGTCTCCCGGCCCGCTCAGGGAAGCCGCCAGCAGACTGCATCGCGCCGCTCTCTCGACCCCCTCAGCCGCCGCTAAATCCGAACGATAAACCCCAGTGCTAGCTTTCTGCCCTCATCCGACCCCCGCCCACTTCGTGATCGCTTCCTTATCCCCATTCACCCTGTGATCACATTTCTCTGCTCCGTGTGATCAATTACTCTCCCTGTGATCGATTTCTGTTCCCTGTGATCACTTTCTCCCTCCACTGGTCACTTTCTCTCCCACTCCTGAATGATTTCTCTCCCTCTCTGATCAATTCCTGTTCCCTGTGATCAATTTCTCTCGCCTTTGTGATGACACACTTTCTCTCTCCAACGGTCACTTTCTCCCCCCCCCCCCCCCCCCGTGAACAATTTATCTCCCCTTTGTGATCAATTTCTGTTCCCTGTGATCACTTTCTCTCCCCTGTGATCAATTTCTGATTCGTGTCACTTTCGCCTCTGTGATGACTGTCTCTCTCTTTCTCTCCCCCATTGATCAGTTTCTCCGCTGCGTGATCAATTTCTTCGCGATCACTTTCTCGTCTCTTTGATCAATTTCTGTTCCCTTCTGATCAACTTCTTCCCCATTCCCCCCCCCCCTTTCTGATCAGCTTCGCCCGCTTTATGACTGACCCCAAATTCTCACCCCCAATCGTTGCCTTTCTCCCTCTCTCTCTCTCTCTCTGTGATCCCTCTTCAACTAACGCACTAGTTGAAAGGGCAGATTGCCTCGGGTTTAACCATGTGCGCATTCAACATCAAATAGAGAGAGGGCCAACGTTGAAAACTTTCTAGCTCCCTCATCGTTAACTTCTCCGGGATCTCTGTCCCACAACCGAATCTGCTGAACCCGTTCAGAATGCTCAGATTTCTGTTCATTAGGGACAAAGAAACAGAGACACGAATTAAGTTTTCAGCTTCTTTCAAACACAGGGTTGCCATTTCTGAATGAACACCCCGAGCCCGATTTGACGCTGCTGTATCTGTGTGTTTAGATGAGATTCCTTTGATTCACTTTGAGAGAACTGGAATAAAAGGCAACATCGAAATGTCCCAAAGTGCGAAGCGCCAAGGAAAATCAGTGTTGTAGAGAGTCAAGGAGCTGCATATGTTTGTCATTTATAATTCCCCGCTTTTGTTAAAAGCGCCCGTCTGATTCCGCATCGATTCTCTCACACACCACCTACCCAGTCACACAGTTACTGGGACGGTGCTGGGGTATCCGCAAAGCTGTATTGGGGCAGTGGGACTATCACCCATTCTATTCCCGCTGCTCTCCCTAAAGCGTTTGAGTACGGGACACCTCAGAACACGGCCAACTCCAGAAGGCGACCAGATTCTATGATGTTCGATTCGTTTGATCAATACAATTTCAAAATCATTCACTCCCCCCCCCCTCTCCATCAGTAAGGCGGGGAGACTAAACTCCAGCTCATTACCGACCTATACTGATAGTCGCCCCTGCGCCGACTGCAGACTGATAACCTCAGCTCTTTATCATCTCATACTTCAGATCTATTTACTTTTTATCCTCCCGCTCTCTCCAGCCGGCGCAATTCCGTGGGTTTCTTTGGACCAGACCAGCTCACAACATGAAGCAGTTTTGAAATTATGCGCATTCAAAACAAAAAAAAAACAGGAGGCAATCTGAGGTCCAATCGAAGTCTGACTTAGAATGGGATTTAGGTGTTGTGGCGATCTCCAAACAAGTTTCTAATTTTGTGTGTGTGCTTCTTGCATGAGACAATACTGGGCAAGGAGAGCAGATTTTTTTTAACATAAAAATATGTACTGTGTGAGGCTAAGAAACCCTGATTTCTTTAGATAGGGTTAAGCGATTTGTCAACATCGACTGACACAGGGTAATACTTTGATCATTTACCTGGAGTGTACAGTTATATTTTACCGAGGAAATTAGTTCAGACACAATCTTAGACCACAACTAAGCAGTTCCAGGGGGCTTTCGTTTTCCATCTCTTTTCAAAACTTAAATCAAATAAGCGACAGGAAGAGATCTGGAAGGAGGAATTTCCAAGTAATATCCGCACGCCCACGCTTTCTCGCAGGAGCTAACGTCAGGGAATGAGCGCTCTCACCAGCACTGACTGACCCCAGGGCGCACTGCGGAATTGTCCTTTTTTAAAATTTTCACTCTGGGCTGCCTAACACCACAATCTCTTAAAAAAAAAGAGTAACTATTTAAATCCGGCCCGATTTGGTGCTGCGGTAAAGGTGTGGAGCCAGCTACCCCCTCGGATCAGTCAAATATTGTGAATCAGAATTGGGGAAAAAAAATGTCACAGCAAATCAATTTTTTCGCCTCATGTTTTATTAAAACGTTATTTGCAGATGATTTGTACTTTACATTTTAATATTCCATTTCCATCCCAGTTTGCGTGTATTTTTCCAATTCGCCAAAGATATGATTCTGTATATTTTTCTTTTTTTAAAAAAAAACCTGTTAGTAGCTACCTAGAGATTTTAATGTATTACATAGCGAACGGCTCTATCTACCTGAAGGCTCGGATTTATCCGTGGGGAATTTGGTCTCCTATCATTATGTTTAGTAATTTCTTTACATCAATTTTTCAGACAAGAATAAATAATTAAATTTTGAAGAGAAAAAAATAACTGTAAAATGGTGCATTTATCTTGAGCTGTTTAAACTTCTAATCGTTAACGCAAGAATGTTTTTCAACTAGCTGAGTTTAGGCAGTGTGCTATTCAGACTGTGATGTGCAATGCACCATTCCAACCACTAAGTAGCAGTCTGCCAGCCACCGCTCTATTCGGGACTGTCCTGTCCATAGACGGATTAATACTTGCTCCATTGTTTGTGAAATGAGGGAGCTTCTTTTGTCAATTTCGTTCACTGCGCTGATCAGGCGGGCCTCCCGACCAGTTTCATGAAAGGGACGGGTTTTGCCTCCTTTTCCCAGCCTTGGTTTCCTTCCTCACCTTCACAACCCATTTGGAAACGGGAGGTCGAGGGTCCCCTGCCTATCACGGGTTGAGACCGAGAAACCGTCTCCTCTCTGAGGAAAGGTGCAGGGGGTGCTGGGAGTATTCAGGGGTGTAAAACCGGCTGGCTGGCCGGTGAGGGATCTGGAAATGAACAGAACTTTTCAGCTCTCGGAATTATTTATTATAGGGACGAGATAGCAATAGGTGCCTATAAAAAAGTTAGCAATAAAACTGGGAGAAAAATAACTATTTTTAAACAGTATGAAAGAAACAAAATAAACTTAAAGAGCTGTGGATATTGGAAATTGTTGGAAAAACTCAGCAGTTCTGGCAGCAGCTGTGGAGAGAAGAGAGTTAACATTTCAAGTCCAGTGACCCTTCTTCAGAACTGAAAGATACAGGTTGATTTAAATGGCTTGGGGGAAGTTCAAATAAAAAAAAAGTTTTGCAACGCGAAGGGCGGTGGGAGCTGGGAAGAAGCTGTAGTAAGGATCTGTGAATAAACAGTTTGTAAACCTAAACGATCTTTTAAGAGAAGGACTTAGATTTTCTTTCCCAAAGAAAGAGTATTTCACTTCCTCAAGCGGCCCGAACCAGGGAAGTCCGTTCCAATGTCCCAACATCGGGAATTCCAGTGTCCAGGTGTAAACTAAAGAACTGCAGGTGCGGAAGACCTGAAACGAACGCAGGAATTGCTGGAGTTAAAAGTCTCACACCACCAGGTTACAGTCCAACGGGTTTATTTGGAAGCACTAGCTTTCAGAGCGCTGCCCCCTCATCAGGACAACCACCCGATGAAGGGGCAGCGCTCTGAAAGCTAGTGCTTCCAAATAAACTTGTTGGATTGTAACCTGGTGTTGTGAATTTTTTTTTAAACTTTGTACATCCCAGTCCAACACCCGCGTCTCCAAATCACGAAATTGGCAGAGCCAGCATCTGTGCTGGGAGAATTAGAGTTAACGTTTCCAGACCGGTGACTCTCGAGAACAGTAGCCAACTTCCCCCACTGCAAACGGGAATGAGCTCAGTAAGCGGGTGTTTCCCTGATGCTGCTTAAGATAACATATTGGCCAGGTAAGGAGCTGAGCAACTACGTTCATCTTCCAACTGTGCCTTTTTTTAAAAAAAGTGTGCAGTATCTTTGCCTTCACCTTTGCAGTTGCTGTGATGTCTGGCCGTTTTTCTGCTCTTCTTGCGTCTTCCAGTTGCTAACTCACCGACCAGAAGAATGGCGACAATCCCACCTGACTGGTGGACCGTGAAGAAAGTTAGGAGAAAGTGAGGACTGCAGGTGCTCACATCCGAGTCCAGAGTGTTGTGCTGAAAAAACACAGCCAGTAAGGAGCAGGAGAGTCCACGTTTCAGGCATGAGTCCTTCATTTCTGATGAAGTGCCCATGTCCCAAACGTCCATTCACATGATGAAAGTTATCTAAGATTATAATGAGACATTGATCATTTGGGTCAATGGGCTGAGGGGTGGCAGATGGAGTTTAATTTGGATAAATGCCCAATATTGCATTTTGTGAAAACAAGCAGAAGCAGGGCTTATACAGTTAGTGGAAGGACCTTGGGGAATGTTGGAGACCGAGAGAAGGAGGGGTTCAGGTACATAATTTTTAGAAATATGTGCCCAGGTAGACAAGGTGATTAAGAAGGCATTCAGCAAGCTTGCCTTCAGACCTTTGTGTATAGGAGTCGGGACTTCATATTGCGATAGTACAGGATGTTGGTGAGGTCTCTTCTGAAATGTTGGGTCCAGTTCTAGTCACCCTGTTATAGGAAGGATATTAGTAAACTGGTGAGCGTTCAGAAAAGATTCACCAGGATGTTGCCAGGAATGGAGGGTTTCAGCTACAGAAATAGGCTGCATTGACTGGGATGTCTTTTTTTTACACTGGACCATAGAAGGCTGAGGGGTAACCTTATTGAGAGTTATAAAGCCATGAGGGCTATTGATAAGGTGAATAGCAAGGGTGTGTGGGGAGTTCAGAACTAAGAAGCACATTTTTAACGTGCAAGGAGAAAGTTTTAAAAATGACATGGGGATGACTTTTTTTAACAAAGAGAGTATTTGTGTGTGGAATGAAACTGCAATAGAAGTGGTGGATGTGGGGTACAGTTACAACATTTAAAAGACATTTGGATAAGTACACAAATAGAGTCATAGAGATGTACAACATGGAAACAGACCCTTTGGTCCAACCCATCCATACCAACCAGATATCCCAACCCAATCTAGTCCCACCTGCCAGCACCCAGCCCATATCCCTCCAACCCCTTCCTATTCATATACCCATCCAAATGCCTCTTTAATGTTGCAATTGTACCAACCTCCACCACTTCCTCTGGCAGCTCATTCCACACCCGTACCACCCTCTGTGTGAAAAAGGTGCCCCTTAGGTCTCTTTTATATCTTTCCCCTCTCACCCTAAACCTATGCCCTCTAGCTCTGGACTCCAGGGAAGGTTTGAAGAGATATGGGCCAAAAACAGGCAAGTGGCAGTAGTTGAGGTTAGGAACATGGTCGGCATGCACTAGTTGGACCAAAGGGTCTGTTTCCATGCTGTATGGCTCTATAACTGGGATTTCTATGTCACCGGCCAGATCACACCTGCAATCCCAAGGCATACTCTTTAGGATCAGAATTCCTATCCTTGTCCATCAGTCAGAAAGCTTGGACTTCAATCGATGGGACAATTGCTGACAATCCCAAACAGCTGGGACTTCAGCGACTTGAACACACAAAGTCAAGTCCAAACTTCTGAGGCACCTCTGCACCCTTGGGGGTAAGTGCTAGGTTTGAGGTGAGACTTCAACCCAAGTCCCTACCAGTCCTCTGTGACATAGTTGTAAAAAATACCCTGGCACTGCTCTGGAGGAGGGTGGGGAGCACCCACCAGTGCCCAAATTCATATTTAGCCATTAAACTTCATTCACAATAGATAACCTGCTGATTCCCACATTGGTCCTTATGGAATTTTGCTGAGTGCAAATTAGTTGCTGTGTTTCGAACATTAAAATTAGAACTGTTTCAGAACTATTTTCTGGGCACTGTGTAAAATGATTTATTGAGTGTGAATTTTTGTTTTAAATCTGCCCTTTTCTCATTTGCAGGTTGAATTGATTCATGAGAATGTATATACAAACAGAAGAATCATGAGCAGGAATTGTCTACTCAGCCCACCTCTGCCATTCAATAAAATCTAATTATAGTCTCAACTCCACTTTTAGATCTATTCCCAATAACCTGGTGTTATTGAAATATTTCATATAAAATGATGCTTGTATTCTAAAGTACAGGAGATGTCAGGCATTGTTAAGAAACAGGAAGAATCTTACTTTTGGAAGGTATCTGTGGTTCTTTCACTGTCAAATGTTGATGTCAATCTATTGCTAAAATACATCATATAGCATATTAATGCATATCTGTCTGTCTATCCATCTGCATCTACCCATCCTCTATTTCTCAACCTTCAATCCTCTATTCCTCTTGTTTTTCCTTTTATTCTCCTCAATTGTATTGTCTCCATCCTTCATTCATCAGTCTCTCCACAATTATCCATCCATCCAGCTGTTTATCAAAAACAAATCAAATGAATTGCAAATGTTGGAAATCAGAAACAAAAACAGAAATTGCTGATAAAAACTCAGCACATCTGGCAGCACCTTGGAGAGAAAACAGAGTTAACGTTTTGGGTCCAGATGACCCTGCTTCCAAACTGCTGAGTCTTTCCAGCAATTTTTGTTTTTGTAGCTGTTTATTGACATTTCAATTGGAAAATATTGTGGGAAAAATCATACAAGTCAATGCAATAGAGAAGGAGGCCATTCAGCCCATTGTGTCTGCACAGACTGTCTAAGTATTTAAAGTTAGTGCTAATCTCATGGCTTTTCCCTCTAACCCTGCTAATCCTCTAACACTGTTTCTTTTTAAGTAATCATCCAAATCCCTCTCTAAAAATACAACAATTAAAGCTATCTCCACTACACTTTCAAACAGTGACATCCTAACGACTTGCTGTGTAAGAGTTTTTCTTAATCTTACCTTTCATTTGCTTTTTCTGCATAAACATTAAAACTTTAAAATCCACTTTAAGTTAAGGACAGTTTCCTTCTATCTACTCTGTGCTGACCTCTCATGATTTTGAAAACTTCCATCAAATCCTCTCTTAGCCTTCTCCAATCTTTCCTCATAACTGGAGTGTCATCACTGAAACAGTCTTGTAAATCTCTTCTGGTTTCTCTCTCTCCAATGTAATCTCGTCCTTCCTATAGTGTGGCAACTAGAACTGCAAACAAAACTGCACCTATATGTTCTAATGCATATACACAAAATTATCCAACACATAACACAATCTATTCCCTTTCAGAATCGATGTTATTAAAATTTCAATCTAATATTATACAATGAACTCAAAGCTCACTGGTAGATTTTTAACTGAAGACTTTCTGATCTTGTGAGTATCATGTTCTTTTCCATAATGGTGGATTTGCTGTAAACTTATGCTTTTACACCAAAGCTCCTCGTCCACAGATCTCCTCAGTATCACTAGGTTTTCACATTCATTTCAGTGGGAGGTGAGCAGACTTCGCGCTGATTGTAATAGGTGGCGAGGAAGAAATGAACGGTTATTATTGAGAATAGTTTAGTGGAAAAATAATGAAAAAAAAATCAAGATAACATAAGATCATTCAAATTGCTGCAATATACTCACAATTTTCTGTATCTTTCTTTCTTCAGGAGCTGCCCTATACCAGGATATGGATTCAGATTTTCTCCACAGAACCTTTATGAATTTGTCATGTATGGGTCTAGATAGCGATGAAAGCGATTGACTGTAGCTGGCACTACAGGTGATTCCCAATCCTCTTCCAGTTCAATGTTCACACATGTTCACTTTCCAGTAGGGGTCTCTGCACATTGATGACAAAGTGCTATCACTGTATCTCCTAAATACAGTGCAGTGGCATGATAACTATCAGTCAGGTAAACAATCAAATCCTCTTAATTATAAGTAGCATCCTTCAAATTAACTGTTAATTTAAATCACTTTTGCATAAATACATCACTCAGCTGTTCTACATAAATCGCTGAATTCAAAATGGTATTGAGTAATTTAAATTTGAAATGTAGAAATGACTTGCAATATTTAAAAGGAAGCAATTGTACAAAGCAACACAGTCAGTGAGAATGGTGCCTGTCTGTATCAGGTGACTATCACAATTCTGTATAACAGCATGTCTGCATTAAACTGTTATTATCGTAATAGCCCTACTCCATCACTCAATAAAATCATGCTGAGCTAATTGTGGCCTTAACTCCACTTTCCTGCTTAACCCTCTATCATGTCTGACTTTGTTGTTGCTCAACAATCTGTCCTACACAGTTTTGGATATATTAAATGACCCAGCCTCCATCTGGGGAAGACTAACAGTCCAGTGAGTAAAGAAATTTCTCCATATCTACATCTTAAATAGGAGGCTCCTTTTTTAAAGTACGCTCCCTTCTCCTACAATTTGCCATGAGAGGAAATATTCCTACAGCAGCTACCCTTCCAAGTTCACTCAGAATCTTATATCTTACAATAAGATCACTCCTATTCTTTTAAACTTCAATGAATGCAAGTCCAATCTGCTCAACCTTTCCTTATTAGGCAATTGTTTCATCACAGAAAGCAGTTCGATGAACTTTCTCTGCATTACTTCAAATGCAAGTATGTTCTTTCAGAAGCATCAAGACTGAAACTGCGCACAAGTGTAGTCTTACCGAAATCCTGTGAAGTTGTAGTCCTGACTCCTTTTACACTCAATCCCCTTTACAGCAAATGTTAGCATTCTATTAGATTTTGTAATTACTTTCCATTTGTGCACATTAAATTTTGTGATTCATCTATTTCACCTGCAGTCTCTTTTTACATTTACATCATTTTCTGCATTTCTGTTATTCCTGCCAAAATGGACAACTTTATGTTTTCTCACCTTCTGCTCCATCTGCCAAATTTTTATCCATGCATGAAGCAAAATGATATCCCTTCTTAGATTCTTTGTATCCATGTCATGACTTGTCTTATTATGTTTTGTATCATCTGCAAATTTGGCATCAATGCATTCAGTCCCTTCATCCCAACATTGATTGTTGTAACACTCACTCGTTTTTTATCATCCTGAAGATGAATGTTTATGATGATTCATTGTTTCCTTGTCACTTCACCACAAATATATCGCCCGTGAATAGTGAGTTTTTATCTGGTGCAGTAACTTTGCATGCACAACTTTAACAAAAGACTTATGCAAATTCAAATTTACTGCATTTACTGGTTCCTATTTTCCCACTCTCTCTGTTACATTATCAAAGAATTTTATTCAACTTTTCGAACATAATTTCTTTTTCACAAATCTACGTTGATTCTGCCTGATAGTATTCTGGCTTTCTAAATATCATTTCTGAGTTTTATTTGATTTCATTTGATTTATTGTGGTCACAGGTACCTAAATACAGTGAAAAGTTTTGTTTTGTGAGCAATACAGGCAGATCTTAACAAACAAGAATATACAGATCAAAGGACGCTTCGGCAGGGCGAGGCATACAAGGTTATGACTGCAGAGGAGGTGCACAAAAGCAAGGTCAACATTAGATTTGAAATTAGAGAGAGCCATTCAGCAGTCTAATAACAGCAGGGAAGAAGCTGTTCTTGAACCTGTTGGTCTGTGTGTTCAAACTTCCATGTCATCGTGCAATTACTTCCTTAATACACAATTCCAACTTTTCCCAGTGACAGATGTTAGACTAAGTGGTCTATGTCTTACATTTTTCTCTTCTTCCTTCTTGAATAAAGCTACTATATTTGCAATTTTGCAAGCTATTAGGACTTTTTTGAATCTAGAGAATCTACCATTGCATCATTATTCTGCTGCCACTTGTTTTGTGATCTGAGGATGTAGATTGTCAGGTCGAGGGAACTTTTTTAGATTAGATTAGATTCCCTACAGTGTGGAAACAGGCCCTTCGGTCCAACAAGTCCACGCCAACCCACTGTTAAGAGTAACCCATCCAGACCCATTTCCCTCTGACGAATGCACCTAACACTGTGGGCAATTTAGCATGGCCAATTCACCTGACCTGCAAATCTTTGGACTGTGGGAGGAAACCGGATCACCCGGAGGGCATGGGGAGAATGTGCAAACTCCACACAGACAGTCCCCGAAGGCTGCAATCGAACCTGGGACCCCAGTGCTGTGAGGCAGCAGTGCTAACCACTGAGCCTTTAATTCCATTAGACTGCTAGTATTTGTATCCAGGGATTGTGATTGCTTTTAGTTGCTCCCTTTTGTTTCATGGTTTTCTCCTCATCTTGTGATGCAAACTCTTCTAAAGTGAAGACTGATAACAAAACACTTGTTCAAAGTTCCACTGTTTCATTGCTCCCATTATTAATCCCATTGTCTTACCCTTTCAGGAACCGGTAACATTTTAACCAATTTTTCAATTTCATATATGTATAGAAGGTATTAATCTCTGTTCTAACTTGTTCTTACTGGTTTTCACTTGTGATATAATTTCTCCTTCTTTACTAACCCTTTAGTCATTCCCAACCTTCTGGGCTGCTGCTGATCTTTTCAGAATTATACTGCTGTTCTTCCAAGTTGATACCACCCTTAACTTGCCTAATTTACCATGGATAGTGCACCCTTGCTGTAGAATCTTTATTTCTCAATGGAAGATATATTTTTGAGAGTTATGAATTATCTCCTTAAATGTATGCTATTGTTTCTTTATGTTTTAACCTATTTTTCTAAATCCCTTTTGGCTAACTCTGCTGACAAACTCTTTAACCTTTGTTTAAATTGGAACAATATAACCTGAGAGCATCATAATTCCTGTATGCTATGTGCATTAGAGTTGGCATATTTTTGTATATTGTCACCATAAAAGTAAACAAAAATACAGCAGACAGTTTATACTGCAAGGTTTGGTAAAGAGTAATGTGCAAATGACTAAATAATCTGAATTAATCACACAAGCAAAAGCAGAATCCTGTAGATGCTGAATCATAGAGTCAAAGAAATATACAACACGGAAACAGACCCTTCGGTCCAACTAAATAAATTCTAAATAAATCTAGTCACATTTGCCAGCATTTGGCCCATATCCAACTGGAATAAAAATGAAGATAAGGCTGGAAAAATTCAACAGTCACGCAGCACCTTATAGGCAGAAACGGGAGTAGAGCTTTTATCAGAACTTAGTCTCTGCACAGATTTTGAGGTTTTTGTTTTGTACTTGATTTAATGGTTTTGATTCAGAGATAAACTTTGATTAGTCTGACTGGGATGGGTTGTTGCTTTTCTTTAAGCGAAAACAGTGCTTTGGGATCTCTTACACTCACTTTGAAGACCAGACTAGGTGTCAGTGTAAGGACTCATCCAAAAATCAGCTTCACTGAAAATGCATTACTCTTTTCAGTGGTGCACCAGAATATTGTCAGCCTGGGTATTGCACTTAAGTTACTGTAGGAAGGCACGGACTCATTATTTTATGATGCAGCAGCAGTTGAGTTTAGCTTTGTACAGACAAAATCACAGCTGACTGATGCTGCAGCATAAACTAGCTAGTGATTTTTTTTTATGAAGGTTAAGTGAGTCAGTGAGTATTATCCAGAGTGTTAAAGTCAGAGATTATTACATTGGTATTACACTGAATATTATAGAATATCACATTCAGTGTATATTACAGTAAGCAACTATTATTGATTTATTATTAGAACTTGGGAGTACAAGTGATATCACAATCTGTTAATATTAAAGAATTACTCAATTAATATTATTGAATATTACAACCACTGAATATTACGTTCAGGAGCAATAAATAAATGTGGGTGCAACCAAGAGGTATAAGAAATTATTGCAATCGTTAGGTATTATTATGGATTATTATAATGAATTAATATTACAGAATGTTGCCATTAGTACTAAATTTCCCAGTCGGTGAAAATTATTGAATATCACAAACAGTGACATTAAAGAATATCAATAAGTATAAGGGAGAATTACTGTGAGTAAGAGTCATCAAATATCACTGGTATTGAGTATTGTAAAAAAGGGAAGTTGCTTGGGATTAAAGTTCTGTCATTAAGTATTTAAGATTATCAACGCCAGTCAGTGTTATTAAATGTCAGTTGGTGAATGTTACAGAATATCACATGGTGAGATATGGAATATAATCCCTGGTGACTATTATAGAATATCACCTGCAATGAAAATTATATCATAACTTATTCAGTAATTATTAAATAATTTCTGAGTCAGTGATCATTATAGAATGGCATTCACTGAATATTATATGACATTTACAGAATATTATAGCATTTCACAGTGTATAGTACAGAACATAATAGTCAGGTAGCATTAAAGTTTATATCAGTGAGCTTTTAAACATATCTCAATTAATGTGTTTTCTTGAATATAGGACAGTGGCAGTTATAAACTATGGCACATTATTGAATATCACCATCAGAGTATTATAGCAAGTCACAGTCGACATGTCTCCAAAGAAAATCACACACAGTTGTTGGCATTTTTCCAGCTGTGAGAGATGAGGGGAATGCAGCTCGAGCACTTTGGTGAGGTCAAATAAGACCATTTGCTGCACTCATTTTGATGGTTGGAAAAGCTGATTCCGGAAATGCAAAGTCTGTCATACATAGTTACCCCTTGCTGATGGGGTAGGATTGGTGCCTTGCTTACAGAGACAATGTAGGACTGATAAATTAAACTTCACTTACTTCAATGCAAGAGGCCTAACAGGGAAGGCAGATGAACTCAGGGCATGGCTAGGAACATGGGACTGAGATATCATTGCAATTACAGAAATGTGGCTGAGGGATGGAGAGGCTTAATGTTCCAGGGTACAATTGCTACAGGAAGGATAGAAAGAGAGGGGCAAGAGAGGAGGGGGAGTGGCATTTTTCATAAAGGATAGCATCACAGCTGTACTTAGAGAGGATATTCCGAGGAATACATCCAGGGAGGTTATCTGGGTGGAACTGTGAAATAAGAAAGGGATGATTACCTTATTGGGATAGCATTATAGCCCCCTAATAGTCAGTGGGAAATTGAGAAACAAATTTGTAAGGAGATTCCAGTTATCTGTAAGAATAATTGGGTGGTTATGGTCAGGGATTTTAACTTTCCAAGCATAGACTGGAACTGCCATAGGGTTAAGGGTTTAAATGGAATGGAACTTGTTAAGTGTGCACAAGAAAACTTTCTGATTCAGTACGTGGATGTACCTACTAGAGAAGGTACAAAACATGACCTACTCTTGGGAAATAAGGCAGGGCAGGTGACTGAGGTGTCAGTGGGGAGCACTTTGGGGCCAGCGACCATAATTCTATTCATTTTAAAATAGTGATGGAAAAGGATAGACCAGATCTAAAAGTTGAATTTCTAAATTGGAGGCAGGCCAATTTTGATAATTAGATTACATTACAGTGTGGAAACAGGCCCTTCGGCCCAATAAGTCCACACCGACCCGCCGAAGCGCAACCCATCCATACCCCTACATTTACCTAACACTACAGGCAATTTAGCATGGCCAATTCACCTTGACCTGCACATCTTTGGACTGTGGGAGGAAACCGGAGCACCCGGAGGAAACCCACGCAGACACGGGGAGAATGTGCAAACTCCACACAGTCAGTCGCCTGAGGCGGGAATTGAACCCGGGTCTCAGGCGCTGTGAGGCAGCAGTGCTAACCACTGAGCCACCGTGCCGCCCATAATATTAGGCAAGAACTTTCAAAAGCTGGTTGGGGGCAGATGTTCACAGGTAAAAGGACGGCTAGAAAATTGGAAGCCTTCAGAAATGAGATAACGAGAGTCCAGAGGCAGTACATTCCTGTTCGGGTGAAAGGAAAGGCTGGTAGGTATAGGGAATGACTAAAGAATTTGAGGTTTTAGTTAAGACAAAGAAGGAAGCATATGTCAGGTACAGACAGGAGAGATCAAGTGAATCCTTAGAACAGTACAGAGGAACCTCAATTAACATAAGGACATGGGTGGGGAGTATTTCATTCCATTAATTAAATGTCAGCTAATCAATGCTGGATAACATAGTTAGTCACGCGGGGCATCTGAAATTCGATTAACCGAATACTGGATAATCGAGGTTCCTCTGTATAAAGGCAATAGGGGTATACTTAAGAGGGAAAGTAGGAGGGCAAAAAAGGGGACATGAGATAGTTTTGGCAAATAGAGTTCAGAAGAATCCAAAGGGTTTTTATAAATACATTAAGGGCAAAAGAGTAACTAGGAAGAGAATAGGGCCCCTCAAAGATCAGCAAAGCAGCCTATGTGTAGAGCCGAAGGAGATGAGGGAGATACTAAATGAGTATTTTGCATCAGTGTTTAGTGTGGAGAAGGACATGGAAGATATAGAATGTAAGGAAATAAATGGTGACATCTTGAAAAATGTCCATATTACAGAGGAGGAGGTGTTCGATATTTTGAAACGCATAAAAGTGAATAAATCTCCAGGACCTGAGCAGGTTTACCCTAGAACTCTGTGGGAAGTGAGGGAAGTCATTGCTGATCCCCTTACTGAGATATTTGGATCATTGATATTCACAGGTGAGGTACCAGAAGACTTGAGGTTGGCTAATGTGGTGCCACTGTTTGAGAAAGATGGTGAGGAAAAGCCAGGGAACTATCGACCAGTGAACCTGACATTAGTGATAGGCAAGTTGTTGGAGAGAATCCTGAGGGACAGAATTTACATGTATTTGGAAAGGCAAGGACTGATTAGGGATAGTTAGCATGGCTTTATGCGTGGGAAATCATATCTTACAAACTTGTTTGAGTTTTTTTTAAGAAGTAACAAAGGGGATTAATGAGGACAGAGGGGTGGACCTGATCTATGTGGACTTCAGTAAGGCGTTCGACAAGGTTCCTCATGGGCAGCTGGTTAGCAACGTTAGATTTCATGGAATGCAGGGAGACCTCGCCATTTGGGTACAGAACTGACTCGATGGTAGATGACAGATGGTGGTGGTGGAGGGTTGCTTTTCAGACCAGTGGTGTGCCACAAGGATTGGTGCTGGGTCCACTACGTTTTATCATTTATATAAATGATTTGGATGTGAACATAGGAGGTATAGTTAGTAAGTTAGCAGATTACATCAACATTGGAGGTGTAGTGGACAGCGAAGAAGGTTTCCTGAGAGTACAACAGGATCATGATCAGATGCGCCAATGGGCAGAGAAGAGGCAGATGGAGTTTAATTTAGATAAATTTTGGAAAAGCAAATCAAGGCAGGACTTATACATGTAATGGTAAGGTCTGAGGGAGTGTTGCTGAACAAAGAGACCTTTGAGTGCAGGCTCATAGTTCTTTGAAAATGGAGTCGCAGGTAGAGTATTGAGTACAGGAGTTGGGAGGTCATGTTGCGGTGGTACAGGACATTGGTTAGGCCACTTTTGGAATATTGCATGAAATTCTAGTCTCCTTCTTATCAGAGGGATGTTGTGAAACCTGAAAGGGTTTAGAAAAGATTTACAAACATGTTGCCAGGGTTGGAGGATTTGAACTATAGGGAGAGGCTGAACAGGTTGGGGCTGTTTTCCCTGGAGCAATGGAGGTTGATGGCTGACTTTATAGAGGTATGTAAAACTATGAGGGGCCTGGATAGGACAAATAGACAAGGCTCTTTTCCCTGGGGTGGGGAGTCCAGAACTAGAGGGCATAGGTTTAGGATGAGAGGGGAAAGATATAAAAGGGACCTAAGGGGCAACCTTTTCACGCAGAGGGTTGTGCGTGTATGGAATGAACAGTGGAGGCTGGTACAAAGGCATTTGGATGGGTATATGAATAGGAAGGGTTTAGAGGGATATGGGAAATGAGACCAGATTAGGTTAGGATATCTGGTCAGCATGGACAAGTTGGACCAAAGGGTCTGTTTCTGTGCTGTACAGTTCTATGACTGTATAACCATGCGTGCTTTGGAGTTTCTGAAACCACACAATGTAGTGCTGGTGATTTCCTATTCACAGTTGGTCTCTCCATTTATATAGATTGTTAACTAGAAATGTCCAGATTGATGCTGATGGCTTTCAATTCTCTTTTGACAGCTTGAATTGGAAGTTTGGATACTCTATGGTCACTTGGCATTGGTTACTTCCCTGTATGCCATATTCTTTTATCTGTGACCATTTTCCATCATGTGAACACGCCCGAGCCACCAAAGTCTTCATAGAATCAGAAAATCCCTACAGTGTACAAGCAGGTTATTCAGCACTGAGTCCACATTGACCCTCCAAAGAGTATCCCACCCAGACGCACCCGCCCTTCCCCTATGCCTACAACCCCCCCCCCCCCCGCCCATTTCTATGGTAATCTATCTAACTTGCACACTATGGGCAATTTAGCACAGCCAATCCACCTAACCTGCACATCTTTGGACTTTGGGAGGAAACCGGAGCACCCAGAGGAAACCCATGCAGACACGGGGAGGATGTGCAACTCCACACAGACAGTCACCTGAGGCTGGAATCAAACCTGGATCCCTGGTGCTGTGAGGCAGCAGTGCTAACCACTGACCCACCATGCTATCTTCTTTGCTTGATTAGTATTAGCATACATAGCGAATTTTTCATAGAATGGACAGTAAAGTGACTTTGCCTCTCCATGATTAAAAGGATTTATCCTTGAGTAGAACAGAGTTTTTTATTAGTTGGTGCAAGTTGTCCAGGTTTTGATACCTTGCATCAATGTCTTCAGAACACTGGCCTTAGTCCCACCCTCCATCGGTATTGCAGAGTCTAATGATCAGTAAATCTTTTAAAAAATCATATTCAGTGAATATTATTAAATATGAAAGACATTGAGCATTAATGTAACTACAGATTTGAGTATTTTGCAGTATCAGTCAGTATTATCGAATATCACAGTGAAGAAATATTTTAAAATCAGTCACTGATCATTAATCAATATCACAATCATTGAATAGCATACAACATCACAATTACTGAGGATTATAGAATACGACAAGCAACAGTCATGGATTATAACACATTGCAACCACTGAAAAGTAAAGCATTACAGTCAGTTGACATTCAAGACCATGGCAGTCAGCATTAAGATAATCACTGTCAGTGAGTTGTAGGACATTTCAGTCAGTGCGTATGATAGAAAATCATACTAAGTGACAATTATTGAACAAAGTCAGTGAGTATTAAAGATTAAAATTGACAGTGAGTGTTATCAAACTACGACAGTGAGTGTGCATGATCAAATATCACTATATTTAAGGTAAGAGACAGGAGGTATAGAGGAGATGTGAGGAAAACAGATTTTCACCCAGGGAGTAATGGGAACTCACTGTCTGTAGGATGGCTGATGCAGAAACCTTCTTACAAGGCATATAAAACTGCCCATCTCGGCCTCTTCCAGTTATCCTCAGCATCACAGATGCAATTCTGCAGCCAATTCAATACATTACATGTGATGTCAACAAACAGTTGGAGTTACTGGATACTTAGAAGCTATGGATCCTCATAATATTTCAGAAATAGCACTGAAAAATCAGTGTAGGGATGTTTGCTGATGACTGCACAAAGCTCAAACCTATTTATGTCTCCTCAGGCGTTAAAGCAGTCCATGCTCAAATACAGCAACACCTAGACAATATCCAGGCTTGGGCTGAAACTTTAGAGACAAAAGAACTGCTGATGTTGGAATCCAAATTAGACAAGCAGGAGGCTAGAAGAGCACAGCAAGCCAGGCAGCATCAGGAGTTGCAGAAGGACTGAAGAATGGTTGCACCTGAAACCTTGACTTCTCCACCTCCTGATGCTGCCTGGCTTGCTGTGCTCTACCAGCCTCCTACTTAGGTTGAAAAATGGCAAACAACATTCATGCCACAGAACTGCAAGGCAATGATTATCCCCAAAAAGAGAGAATCTAACTTGACATTCAAAGACATTGTCATCACTGAATCCCCACTTTCAGTATCCTGGAGCTACCATTGACAGGAAATCGAAGTGGACAAGCCATAAAAGTACAGTGGTGACAAGAGGATGTCAGAGGTTAGGAATTCTGCAGTAAATAACTCACTTCCTGACCAACCCCCAGCCCTACCCTTCCCTCTGTCAAAGCATGTCCACTATCGACAAGGCGCAAGTCAGAAGTTCGGTGGAATACTCCCCCACTTGCCTGGATGAATGCAGCTCCAAAAATACTCAAGAAGCCTGGTTCTAATCAGGATGAAGCAGCCCACTTGATTGGCATCATATCCACAAAATGTGAAGTCCCTCAACCACTGATGCTCTGTAGCAGCAATATATACCATCTACGAGATATATTGCAGAAAGATTCGCCAAGGTTCCTTAAGCATCATCTTCCAATCTCATGACCACTACCTTCTCAAGGGACAGGGTAATGGCAGTAAATAATGGGAGCACCAGCACCTACAAGGTCCCCTCCAAGCCACACATCATTCCAACTTGGAAATATATCACAGATTCTTCACTGTCATAGGGCGCAAACCCTGGAACAGCTTTTTGAGTCTCCCTAAACTGCAGCAGTTTAAGAAAGCAGTTTACCATTATCTTCCCACGGGCAACGGGAGATGGACAGTGAATGCTTTCCCATTCAGTGAAGCCCACATTCTAAGACATAAATTAGGATTAATAAATGAAGCCAAAATATTAAAGTTCAAAGCTATGCAGAAATCTGTCTCTCTGGGTTAGCTGTAAAGATTACATAGCAGAAAGTGGGTGGTACAATCAATTTTGAGATTTTTGGCATTTACAGACTAGTTACATTATAGAATATCACAACCGAACAGCATAGTAGAAACTCAAACTGAGTTAACATTTTTTAGCAATAAATTCAGCAACTATTTCAGGTTACCACTATCAATGAGTAACACCAAGTGTCACAATGAATGGATATTATACAAGTGTGTACCTATATTGTATTACATTCAGTGAAAATTATGAATAACACAGTTAGTGTTATTGAATATCATGTTAGTTCTGATTTATATAATTGCACAAGTTAGTATTACAAGATTTTCAGTTAGTCACAGTAATAACATATCAGGCAGTGAGTACTAGATTATACCACAGTCAGTGAAAATGATTGAATTACACATTAGCTATAAAATGTTTGTGATTGAATATTATTGAACATCAGTGTCAGTGAGTTTCACAGTCATTGAGTAGTAAGCAAGTATTGACCTTATTAGAGAGAATTAGATAACATCACAATCAGTGAATGTTATATAACATAACTTTCAGTAGATATTATAGGATATTTTCACACATAAATATTATGGAATATCACAGTCAGTAGTCTTAAGAGGTATCGGTCACTAATTACGATCACTCAGAATTATTGAACATTACTACCTATGAGTATTATGACCATCAAAGTCAGTGACAATTGTAGGTAAGACAGATTACCACTGTCAGTGAATATTATTGACTGTCACTGATGTTATATATTAAATATGAATTATAGAATATTGCAGTGACTCAAAAAGCTATATTCAACGAATATTATAGATTATCACAGTGAGTCTTTATTAAGGCATCACAAAATAGTTGAAGTATATTGCTGCCTAAGTATTATAGAATGGCACAGACACTGAGTATTATGGAATATTACAGTCATTAAGAATGCAGAATATCACAATTAATAAGTATTATAAAATATCAAAGTCATGCGATATTATTGTAATCTCACAATCACTAAAATTCTCACCATCAGTGACTATTACAGAATATCACAGTCAATAAAAATGATAAAATATCACAGTTGGTAGGTATTATAGTACATCATAGTCAGAGAACCTTAGAGAAAGGTACAATCACAGATTATTAAAGATAACCTCACTCAGTGTGTATTAAAGAAAATCATGCTCATAATTATTATAAAATAGCTCAGCTATTGTATTGTCAAACAACACAGTGATTGTGAAGTCATAGAGTATAGAATATCACAGTCATGGAGTACTATTAATTACTGTTGCGATAACCACAGACAGCGAATATTAGAGACTACTACACTGGCTTTCCTTAAATAATCCACGCTGGACCATGAGGCAGTTAAGTCATTGTTTATAAATGCTTTCTCACCAATGTGGTCAAACTGATTAGCCTGTGGCTTCTCCTTCAACCTTTTTTTGAACAAATGCAATTATCCATTAAAGGCAGTCCACTGTCATATTATATTGTTCTACCTGCCAAATTTAGATTTCAATTTATTTGAGCCAAATCTACTTTCACCCCGTTAAAAGCAGCTCTCGTTTAATTAAGCATTTTTAATCTGCATCACTTCTTGTCTTTTTCGATGGCTAATCTAAAACTTTATAGTATTGTGATCACTCTTCCCTAGAAATTCCCTGACTGACGCTTAATTCATTTGATTCCCCTGATGTCCCAGAACCAGATCCAGTAAACCTTCCTTGTTGTTTTTCAGCATGCCACAGACCTCATCTCCTCTGGAGGTCACCCATCCACAACTTCTCACCTCATAGTCTCAGAAACAAAGCATAGACACCCTCCACCTTCCACATTGTTCCCCAAAACTGACCTGAAAGACCAGCTGTTTTTGCTTGGTCTTGTCTTACTCAACTTACGTCTTTCTCTCTTGACTCTAATTTTGCTTCCATCACCCAAGCTCTTCCTACCTTTCATGATGCTTCTGATGTTTTGCAACAGCTCCATAATTTCCAACTTCCTAGCCCCAGCTACCTCTTCTTCATCATTGGTATGTAACCCCTCTGCATGTTCATTCACCAACAGGATGGTACGAAGACTCTCCACTTCTTCCTTGAAAGGAAGCCTGAATAGTTCCCAACCTCCATCAGAAGAAAGTGAGGTCTGCAGATGCTGGAGATCAAAGTTGAAACTTTATTGCAACCTCCATCGAAGAAAGTGAGGTCTGCAGATGCTGGAGATCAAAGTTGAAACTTTATTGCTAGAACAGCACAGCAGGTCAGGCAGCATCCAGGGAACAGGAGATTCGACGTTTCGGGCACAGGCCCTTCTTCAGGAATGAGCAGAGAGTGTTCAGCAGGAGAAGATAAAAGGTAGGGAGGAGGGACTTGGAGGAGGGGCGGGGGAAATGTGATAGGTGGAAAGAGGCCAAGGTGAGGGTGATAGGGCGGAGTAGGATGGAGGCGGAGAGGACAAGAAGAAGACTGCAGGACAGGAAGGCGGTGC
>NC_057722.1:7486074-7535276 GCF_004010195.1 Chiloscyllium plagiosum | reverse complement strand
AACCACAACAACCCGGCGGTCGGAGGAGGAGCGTCTTATCTTCCGGCTGGGAACTCTCCAACCACAGGGGATGAACTTGGACTTCACCAGTTTCTTCTTCCCCCCTCCCCCCACCTTGTCTCCGCCGGATCCCTCCAGCCCGGCACCGCCTTCCTGTCCTGCAGTCTTCTTCTTGACCTCTCCGCCTCCATCCTACTCCGACCTATCACCCTCACCTTGACCTCTTTCCACCTATCACATTTCCAACGCCCCTCCTCCAAGTCCCTCCTCCGTACCTTTTATCTTCTCCTGCTGAACACTCTCTGCTCATTCCTGAAGAAGGGCCTGTGCCCGAAACGTCGAATCTCCTGTTCCCTGGATGCTGCCTGACCTGCTGTGCTGTTCCAGCAATAAAGTTTCAACCACAACCTCCATCACCCTCTTTTGCCTGATTGAGCTTGGCCTTATTTTGAACAACTTCTCATTTAATGTGTCTCGCATTTGGAGAGTCCAAAACTAGAGGGCATAGGTTTAAGGTGCGAGTGGAAAGATTTAAGAAGGACCTGAGGGGCAACCTTTTCATGCAGAGGGTGGTGCATATATGGATCGGGTTGCCAGAGGAAATGGTGGAGACTGGTACAATCTCAACATTTAAAAGGCATTTGGGTGGGTATATGAATAGGAGGGGTTTCAAGGTATATATGCCTAATGCTGGCAAATGGAACTAAATCAATTTAGGATATGACAAGAATGAGTTGGACCGAAGGGTCTGTGTCTGTGCTGTACACCTCGATGACTCTCAGTCAAAGGCATGTCTTAAGAATGACTGCATGGGTCCCAATAAGGTCTGTCTCTTTGCAGGGAATGTTGACCATTCCTAATTCCAATCCGACATCAAAGACATCATCAGTGCTGCTTCTTTGTCTTGTTTGGAATTGGTAAGATTTATCAAGATTACTTTAATTTCCATCCTTCTCTCACCTTCACCTGGAACTCTTCCCTTCTCTTTGCTCATTACACTGTTTCCATTTGTGGGGTTAGGCTGATACCTATCTCCAACACGAAGCCACTGACCCCCACAGTGACTTTGACTCTAATTCTTCACACCTTCTTCCTGTAAGGACTCCATGGCATTCTCCCACTTGCTCTGTTTCCATTGCACCTGTTTCAAGAACACCACATTCCACAAGGGTGCTTCCACCATGTCTTCCTTTGTCTTCAATCAAGGATTTCACTTCTCAGCTCCTGTGGTTGACAGGCCCCTCAGTCATATCCAACCTATTTTCCACACTTCTGTCCTCACCCATTACTCTCCCTCCCAGAACAAAGTTGGAAACATAGAAACTAGGATCAGGAGTAGGCCTATCATGAACATAACAGATCCTGTATCTCAATGCCAGATTTCTGCTCTTTCTTCCTATATTCCTTGATCCCTTTAAGATCCAAATATGTATCTATCTCTTTCATGATCAACCACCTGATGAAGGAGCAGTGCCCTGAAAGCTAGTGCTTCTAAATGAACTTGTTGGACTATAACCTGGTGTTGTGTTATTTTTAACTTTGTCCACCCCAGTCCAAGACTGGGTCCTCCAAATCATGAATATATTCAATCGCTTGGCCTCCACACCCTTCTGTGATAGAGAATTCAATAGATTCACTTTGAGTGAAGACATTTTGCCTCATCTTACACTAAGTGATCAATTCCATATCCTGAGAGTGTATCCTCTGATTTTAAATTCTCTAACCAGGGAAAATATTCCTCCTGCATTCATTTGTCCAGACTTGCTTCAATATGTTTCAATCAGATTCCCTCTCTTCCTTTAAACCTTAGTGAATACAGGCCCTGTCAAACCAATCACTCCTCACTAGATAGTCCTGCCATCCCTGGTATATGAATGGCCTTGTCCACACTGACCATTCTACCAGCCTTTGCATTCAAAAGGTTATAGCAGCCCCTCCAGTAAGACACCACAAACAATGTTCCCGCTCCTAGCTTGTCAATGCTCTGCAAGGGCTGTTCCCTCCATGACAACTCTCTTACTCTTAACATCTCTTCAGCAGCAAGACCACACATTTACAGCCTCATGGCACCTTTCCCAGGCAACCACTGAAGTTGTGACACTTGCCCTTTCACCTCCACCCTTCTTACTGTGCAAGAACCCAGACACACTGTTTGAACTTGGGATCCCTTTTAAAACTGAGTTCTCTTCATATTCCATACTTAATATTGCCTGTGGAGCACTTACCTGTCTTACAGTAGTAACTAGCCTTCTGCAAAGGGGAGATACAAGGATCCAAGAAGACAGCCACCTTCTTGGGCAAAGACCAGGAGGTCTCCGACATCAACAAAGGAGAAAGCACCACTTCAAAACCACAGCCCCCACTCCTTCATCCTGCAGAACAGCTTCAGGATCAATGGAACACTCTTACTGGGTTCAGAAGGGATTTACCAGGATGTTGAAACTTTATTGCTGGAACAGCACAGCAGGTCAGGCAGCATCCAGGGAACAGGAGATTCGACGTTTCGGGCACAGGCCCTTCTTCAGGAATTTACCAGGATGTTGCCAGGTATGGAAAGTTTGCATTATAAAGAAAGGTTGGGTAGGCTGGGACTTTTCTCACTGGAGCGTAGAGGATAGATAGGGTTAATGGTAGCTGTCTTTTCCCAAGGATGAGGGTTTCAAGATTAGGAGGCAAATGTTTAAAGTGAGAGGAGAGAGATTTAAAAAAGACATGAAGGGAAAATTTTTTAAACAGAGGAGTAGTTCGCGTTGGAATGAACTTCCTGAGAAAGTGGAGTAGGTAATTAATGCGGTGAGATTAGCAAGACAGGGTGAGAAAACGCATTAAGCCTTGTGGTGAAAAACTTATACAACTTGTACTTAGCCAAAATAAGACTTTGTAGACTTGTTTGCCGACTTCTTATTTGCTCTTCACAACTCACTTTCTTTTCTATCCTTTGTCATCAGCAAACCTAGCCACTGTGCATATGGTCCCTTCATCCAAATCATTGAAATAAAGTGTAAATAGTTGAAATTTGAGCATTGATCCCTGTGGCAAATCATATGGCACATCCTGCCAACCTGAAAATGCCTCAATTATGCCTATCTCTGATTTCTGTTATCTAACCAACCTTCTATCTGTGCTAATATGCGAGTTCCCACACCATAAACTCTCAGTTTGTGCAGTAAACTTTGATATGGCACATTGTTAAATGCCTTCTTGGATGTGTAAGTATAGTACATCCACAGGTTCCCTTTTATCCATTAAACAAAAATAACAAAGAACTGCAGATGCTGGAAATCAGAAACAAAATCAGAAATTGCTCAAAAAACTCCACTGATGATGTCTGACCTGCTGAGGTTTTCCAGCAATTATTGATTTTGTTTCCCTTTATCCCATATTGCTTGTAACTTCCTCAAAGAATTCTAAATATCAGTGAAACATGATTTTACTTCACAAAACCTTGTTGATTCTGCCTCATTGCTCAGAAATTTTCTAAGTAATCCTCTGTTGCCTTCTTAATAAAAGTTTTAACACAGAAACAATAGACTGAGTAGCTTCCTCCTGTATCGTGAGTTGCCATGATCTATGGCATTTGTGAACAGAGAGACAGAGCTCATGCTCCAGACTGATGACCTTTACACAGAAACTAAAACAAAAATTGCTGGAGAAACTCAGTGGGTCTGCCAGCATCTGCAGAAAGAAAGCAGAGTTAACATTTCCAGTTTGGTGACAGTTCATTGGAACTGTTTGCAACTGGAAAATAGTGGTATTTATGCTGAATCCAAAACTGCAGGACGGACAAGAGAAGAAGTGATCAGATCTTTGGAGTCGGAGAAAGAGAGACAGAGATATGAAAGGGAGTAGATAAACAAGTGGATTATGAATAGCAGGCCAGGAAAGAAGAACAGTTGAATAAGCAATAATATCAAAAAGTAGGAGAATATGCATGAGCTGCACTGAATGCAACAAATATAATGTGATAACAGGCCTCTGGGTATGTGGGAATGAGTGACTATGCTAAAAGCAAACGATATCAAAACAAGACCAGACGTGGGGATGGGTAAAACACATGACAGGACCGAATCAGGCTCTAAAGTTATTGATTTTGATGTTGAGTCCAAGAGGCTGCAGAGGTCCCAAGTGGTAAATGACGTGCTGTTCTTTGACTCTTCTTTGAGGCTCACTGGAACACTGCAGTCGGCCTGAGACAGAGGTGTTGAACACAGTGGTGTGATGAAGTGGCAGGCAATTGGAAGCACGGGGTCAATTTTGCAGACAGAATGCAAGTGTTCTGCAAAACAGTCACCCAGTCTGAGTTTCATCTCCCCAATGTAGAGGAGACCACATCATGAGCAGCTATTGCAGTAGACTCAGTGTTGTTCACCTTTTTTCTCAATCAAGGACTCCCTTCTATCATGGTTGACAGGGCCTTCAGCCGTGTCTGACCTCATCTCCTGCATTTCTGCCCTCATGCCTTCCCATCTCTCCCATAACACTGACGGAGTTCCCTTGGGTCCTCACCTACATCCACATACAAAGGATCATTAGACACTATTTCTGCCACCTCCAGTGAGATGTGACCACATATTACTCTCCCCTCCCTTGTCAGTTGCCACAAGGACGATTCCCTCCAGGGCATCTGGGTCCATTCCGCCTTCACTCTCAACACTTCCCCACGCTCCCATGGCACCTTCCCATGCAACCACGGAAGGCGTAACACATGGCAGTTTACTTCCTCCCTGCTCACTATCCAAGGCACCAGGCAGACCTTCAGGGTGAAGCAGCAATTTACCTGCTCTTCACTCAACCTAGTCGACTGTGTTCACTGCTCCCAATGTGGTCTCCTCTACGTTGGGGAGATGAAACTCAGACTGAGTGACCACCTCACTGGATACCTACGCTCTGCCCGCAAAAATGACCCCGAGCTTCCAGTTGCCTGCCACTTCAATGCCACTTCATCACATTAAATAAGTTGCATTTAGTGCAGCTCACCCATTCTCCTACTCAGAGCTCATGCTATCATCTCTCCAGCTTTTCTTCTGTCCTGGCGTGCGATCCACAATCCCCAATGTTATCTAAACCTCTCTCTTTCTCTGGGCTCCATCTCTACCCATCTGCTCACCTTGTCCCTTCCCCTGCCCCCTCCCCCAACTTTGGCTTCAGCAAAAAAGCCATTATTTTCCTGATAAACACCAGAAGAACTGCTGATGCTGTAAATCAGGAACAAAAACAGAAGTTGCTGGAAAAGCTCAACAGGCCTAGCAGCATCTGTGGAGAGAAGTCAGAGTTATCGTCTCAGGTCCAGCGACCCTTCATCAGTAGAACAAAGAACAAAGAAAATTTACAGCCCAGAAACAGGCCCTTTGGACCTCCAAGCTTGAGCCGATCCAAATTCATTTTCTAAACCTATCGGTCAATTCCTAAGGGTCTGTATCCCTCTGCTCCCCACCTACTCATGCATCTGTCCAGATGCACCTTATATGAATCAACTGTGCCTGCCTCTACTACCTCTGCTGACACCGTGTTCCAGGCACCTACCACCCATTCTTTCCGAGCTGCTAACAGCTCTGATGAAGAGTCACCAGACTCAAAGGCATTCATTCTGCTTTCTTCCCACAGATGTTGCCAGACCTGATGAGTTTCTCCAGCAATTTCTGTTCTTGTTTCTGATCTCCAGCATCCATGGTTCTTTACATTTTACTGACCTTGTAACAGACCCTGCTGTCTCCTTCCATCATTCATGTCCAGTAGTGTGCACTTTTCTGCTGTATTTTGGCAGCGGCTCAGCTTCTATGTGGATAACCATTTCTCTGAGGAGTTTCTATTATATTTTATAATTACATTTTTAAAGTTACATTTATTTTTGCATGAATGATTATGCATTATCGAAGTGTTTGAGCAAGCACACTAATGTTTGTCTCATGCATATTCCATCAGCTAATCAGAGAGGGAGTGCTGCAACCATTCACACATCTTCTGGGACTTCGATTACATCTTTTGTTTTTCTAATTTCTCTCATTATTGCCTCTTGTCTTACACTGTGATGATTCTGTCCTTTAATCATTAGTCCTCCACTGGTTCACAGGTCTTCCTCAGGCCCCATCCTGTGGTTTGGTTGATCCTGATAAAAGATGATGAACCTCAAGAATTCAAACTACCTTCCTTTTACCTCAGTATATTGTGGCCTGCTGAATATTTTCAGCACTTCCTGAGTTTTTAAAGAAACATGTATTTCATATATCCAGCTCCTGTGCTATTTTAGTTTACAGCTGAATTCTATGTAAGTGCCAGAGGTGAGATCATTAGTGTTATGGACCAGACCAGGTGCCCCTCAAAACATCTTAAGAATGTAACCTAGACCCTAACCTGTTTTTATTTTAAAGGAAAGTGTAAAATGTTGTGCTCCAGATGTAACTAACTGGTCACACAACTCAATGTTAAGCAAAACGCAGTTTATTCAAACACTACAGTTAAAATACAACAGAAGAAAGAAGAATTTCGAATAACTTAACTCTGTAGCAAAACTTAACAGAACAATAAATACAATAACTATCACTAATTGACTGTTCCAATATAGTGACATCCCCTAAACATATAGAAATCAGGGATGAGGACTGTGACAGACTTGAACCAAATTATATTGAAAAAGAGGAGGTTTTAGTGGTTTTAGAGGGTTGAAAGTGGATAAATCCCCAGGCTCAGATGAAATGTATTCCAGGTTGCTACAGGAGGCAATGGGTGAGATTGCAAGGGCTCTGCCATTGATTTTCAGATTCTCTTTGGTTACCAAAGAGGTGACAGAGGACTGAAGGTCAGTTAATGTGGCACCATTATACAAGAAACTTGATAGGGATAAACCAGGGAACTATAGGTCAATGAGGCTAACATCAATGGCAGGGAAACTATTAGAAATATTTTATGAGAAACAGAATAAATCTCCACGTAGAAAGACATGATTAATCAAAGATAGTCAATGTGGCTTTGTCAGGGGGAGATCATGTTTTACAAACTTGATACAATTTTCAAAGCGGTAAGTCAGTGTGTAGATAAAGTTAGGACAGTTGATGTAGTTTACATGAACTTCAGTCAGGGTTTTGACAAAGTCTCCCATAGCAGGACAGTTTGGCAAATTGGATTCAAAATTGGCTTTGTGACAAGAGGCAGAGAGTTCTGGTCAAAGATTATTTTAGTGACAGGAAGCCTGCGACCATTGTAGGAGCACAAGGTTCGGTGCTGGGTCCCTTGTTATTTGCCATGCACATTAATAGTCCAGACAAGAATGTAGGAGGCATGATTAATATGTTTGTAGATGACACAAAAACTGGTGTGGTAAATGGTGAGGAGGAGCCTTATAAGCTGATATAGTTGGGCTGGCCAATGGGCAGAACAATGGCAAATGGTGCTTAACCTTAAAAAGTGTGAGGTGATGCATTTAGAATAGAATCCCTACAGTGTGGAATCAGGGCCTTTTGCCCAACACGTCCACACTGACCTTCCGAAGAGTAACCTACCCAGACCCATTCTCTACCCTATTATCCTATATTTACCCCTGACTAATGCACCTAACCTACACATCTGTGAACACTATTAGCAATTTAGCATGGCCAATCCACCTAACCAGCACATCTTTGGACTGTGGGAGGAAGCCAGAGCACCTGGAGGAAATCCACACAGACACAGGGAGAATGTGCAAACTCCACACAGACAGTCGCCCGAGGCTGGAATCGAACCCAGGTCCCTGGCGCTGTGAGGCAGCAGTGCTAATCACTGAGCCATCGTGTACAAAGAAGGCAAGGGCATGTATGATGAATGATGGCACTCTACAAAGTATGGAGCATCAAAGGGACCTGGGTTTGCATATGCATAGATCCTTGAAAGCAACAGAGCATGTGGATAGGACAGTTAAAGAGTATGGGAAGCCTTTATCAGCCTAGGCATTGCATACAAGAACAGAGAGGTAATGATGGATCTATATGAGATGTTGGTCAGGCCACATTGGAGTAATGTTTGCAGTACTGGTCACCACACTATTGGAAGGATGTAATTGGAATGGAAAGGGTGCAAAGGAGGTTAATGAGGATGTTGCATTGGCTGGAGTGATTTAAAAATGGAGAGAGACAAAATAGGCTGATGTTGTTTTACTTAGAGTGGAGAGGACAGAGGAAAAGCTTGATTGATGTGCATGAAGTTATGAGGGGCAAAGATTGATTAGCGCGGAAGGACCTTATCACTTATTGGAAGACTCAATAACTGACGACATAGATTTAAAGTAAAGCAGCTTTAGAAGGATCTTTAAGGAGTAATGTTTCCAGCTGGAGGGTGGTGATAGTCCAGAACTCACTGCCTCGAAGTAGCAACAATCACCATGTTTAAAAAATATTTAGTTGAATATTTTAAAAGCTATTGCATACAAGGCTATGGATCAAGTATTTGGAAATCAGACTAGAGTAGATAAGTGCTTGATGATAAGTATGAACCTAGTGGGCTGACTGGCTTCTCTCTATGCTGTAATACTACTGTATATGACTCGAATGACAACCTTTTACGCTCAAAATTGGGTTCAAAAACTTCTTATTTTTTTTGGACAACAAAGATTAGTATTGGTTCTGCTTTATTATTTAAAACTCAACAAGACCCATTTTCTGCTTCTGGCCATGCTCCATTATCATACACTTTTGCAATGCAACATCATCCCTCTTGCAATTTAAGAGTGGTGGTATTGTGGTAAGGTCAATAGATCAGTAATCGTGCATTCAAGACCTGTTAATGCAGATGGTGAAATTTAAATTATGTGCTTTGTCTATCTCATGTGCTTTGAGATAGGGAAGTAAGGAAACCTTTCCCTTTCTTTCTGCACTTCCTTAAAAACTGCAACATCTCTGACATTGTCCAATTATAGCAAAAAAGGTTCAAATGGCAAAATTGACTCAGTCAGTCAGTCTGTCTCTCTCTCTCTCTCTATAGACCTGCTGTCTTCTGATTTATTGCAAACTTTCAGCATTTAAGTTTGAATGTGATAATCTGGTAATCTGTCTGCTTGCTTATATGTAAACATTCCTTTGACATTCCTCCATTTGTTGAAGGTTTCCTGTTCAACAGTCTGAGCCTTGGCATTGTACATGAACATTTTTTTTGTGGTTTTCCAGCTGGATGCTGTTAATCAAAACTAAAGCATAGGCTCCTTGTATCTCATTTTAAAAAAAAATTGTCAGATGATAAAGCAGTAATCCTGGGAACAGCCCCTGGTTATTTTTCGACTCTACTTGATTTTATGCAGAATTTGTTAGGAATTCATTAATGACGTCCTTGATTATGTTTTAAACAATGTCTTCCATTGAAAATTCCATAAACTTTCGAAGCTATCCCATGCAAATTATGTTTCAGTAATTTGACTGGTTTCTTTGATGAAGCACTGAAGACAGTTGATGAGGACTACATGGTTAATGTTACACATGACAATTTTCAAAACTCATATGACATTGGTGAGGCATCTTTGGACTGAACATAGAACATTGAACAGCACAGTACAGGCCCTTCGGCCCTCGATGTTGTGCCGACTTTTTATCCTACTCTAAGATCAAAGATCTAAGACACTATTGTGTCCAGTTCTGGTCTCCCTGTTATAGGAAGGATATTATTAAACTGGAAAGGGTTCAGGAAAGACTTACCAGGATATTGATAGGAATGGAGGGTTTGGGTTATAAGAAGAGGCTGGATAGGTTGGGACTTTTTTCACTGGAGCATAAGACCTTGTGGGTTGACCTTATAGAGACTTTTAAAATTGAGAGGGGTATAGATAAGGTGTCTTTTCCCTTCGTTAGGGGATTTTAGAAAAAGGGGGCACATTGTTAAGGTGAGAGGAGAAAGATTTAGAAAGGACATGAAGGACAACTTTTTCACATGGAGAGTGGTTCGTGTGGAATGAGTGGTGGATGCAGGTATAGTTACAATGTCTAAAAGACATTTAGAAAAGTTCATTAAAAATAAATATTTGGAGCGTTATGGGCCTAGCACAAGCAAGTAGGACCAGTTTACTTTGTGAACATGGTCGGCATTGACTGGTTAGGCCAAAGGATCTGTTTCCATGCTTATAACTCTATGACAAAGTACTACATATTAGATCCTTTCAGCTAAATGAAAATTCATGCAGTTCAAGGGTTAGTGGACACAAAATTGAATGTGTGTCAGAAAACACAGAGCAGTGTTGAATAGGTTTTAGACTGGGTTGTGAGTGCTTTCAACACCAGAGACCAATATTGGGACCACTGCTCCTTTTGATATACATTAAAGACCTAGACATGACTACACAAAGTATGATTCTCAAAGTTTGCTCGTAACATGAAGTTTGCAAATGGAGTGAAAAATAGACCTTCAGCTACCTTCTCCCCAGCCCCAACCCCTTCCAATTTATCTCTCCAACCCTGAGGCTCCCAGCCTATTCCTGATGAAGGGCTCCGGCCCGAAACATCTATTCTCCTGCTCCTCGGATGCTGCCTGACTCCTGCGCTTTTCCAGCAACACACTCACAACTCTGATCTCCAGCATCTGCAGACCTCACTGTTTCCCTGGAAACTGGAAAGACTGTGTCTTTAAATGTGTGCTTTCTAAAATTGCTGACTGAAACGAGAAAGAGCTGTTTTAAAAGCAGTATTTTGCAAGGATTGCTACATGTTTTCAAAAAGCAAATAACCTGACACTCATGGCAAGTGTCATTGAATATTTGTTTAAGCAAGCAGTAATTGAGATGGTTGCAGATGAACTAGAGCCAAGAGGTATGGACAGATGCAGTTCCAATTGACAACAAGAATTTGATTGGTGTATGGAATGGTGGCCAGTTATCAACGATAAAGTGTCAACAACCAAGTGCTTGGTTCCCTGCTAACTGAACAGCTTGGGGCTGGGGACAGGATACAGAGAGGCAGAAATGGGTACTGCAGGTGCTGGAGATTAGAGTCAAGATTAGAGTGGTGCTGGAAAAGCACAGCCGGTCTGAGGAGCCCTCCTGATGAAGGGCTTTTGCCCGAAACATCGATTTTTTCTGCTCCTCGGATGCTGCCTGACCTGCTGTGCTTTTCCAGCACCACTCTAATCTTGACAGGATACAGAGAATTGATCAGATCTTCACTAGATCAGGAGCCGTATCTCTGTTCTCTGTTGTCAAAACCTATTTTTAAAATGAACAAAACCCATTTATCTTCCCTTTGGCAGTTATATATTTTAATTGATATGATAGGGACCTTTATAATAAATGTAACGGTCACCTGTGTCTCTTGCAAACAAGTGAAAGTGTTCAGGACAGTATGACTAAGAAGTAACATTCTGACCAATATAAGAATCATATGAATCACCTCAACAGCACTGAACTGCCTTCTCAGTTTTCCTCTGCCCATAACATTTTTTTTCACTGTCTGCTTATCTGTCTGTATGGTGTGTGTGGAAGGGGAAAGCTTATAAGGAGTCTTAATGCATGGTGTTATATGTCAATGTTTTAAAACATTGTACCTAGTGTCCATGTACTTGCAATAAATAGTAATGCTCATGAAGTATAGAAACCTGGCCCATGCTTTCTGTCAAAATCTGGATCTAGAAAACAGGTAAATTGAGAAGTTTTGCATATCTTTAAGAAATCTTTAACTTTTTCGATGACTTTGGGAATAATGAGGCTTGATCTCCAGTTTGTCATTCAGTGCTGACGAGAGAGGAGGTTTTATAAAACAAACAACTGTGAATGCTGAGGATCTGAAACCAAAACAGCAATTGCAGGAGAAACTCAGCAGGTCTGACAGTATCCATGGAGAGAGAAAGCAGAGTTAACATTTCAAATCTAGTGGCCCTTCTTCAGAATCTCTTCAGGTCTGAAGAAGAGTCACTGGAGCCAAACCGCCAACTCTGCATATTCTCCATCGAGGAGACGTGAGTGTGGGAAAATGGGCAGACACACAAAAGGCGATAATTTATTGCAGAGATGAGAAAAGTTGTAAATTTTGTTAGGAAGAATGAGGAGAGGCAGTACCAACTTAATTACTCAATGTTAAAGAAGATGTGGGAGTGGAGAGAACTAAGAGTATATGCACATAAATCCTTGAAGGTGGCAAGTCAACTTGAGAAGTCTGTTTTATCTATCTAGTAAGAGAGTACAAAATCTTTATTGAGTACAAATTAGGTCTCCACTCTAGTTTTATGTAAAATCTGGGTACTGTTTTTTAGACAGGGTGTCAAGGCCTCATAAGAGAGTGTTGGACAGATTTGTCTGATCCCTTCACCAATGACATGGAGTTCGGCCACAATCTCATTGAATGGTGGAACAGGTTCAAAGGGCTGAATAGTCTGAAGCTATTCCTATGACTTTAGTTCTGTGGAGAAGTGGAATCAGGTTAATAGGCACCTCCCAAACTTACTGCTGAGCAAGAAGAGGCTAGTAATTGCAACTTTGAATTCCCCTGCAAGTCAAATACTCTCCTGACCTGGACATGTATTACCACTGTTGCGAACTTCTGTGACTTGCTACCTGACATGGAGTACCTTCCCCAGCTGGACTGAATCACTGAAACCCTACAGTATGGAAGCAGGCCATTCAGCCCATCAAGTCCACACCGACCCTTCAAAGAGCACCCAGACCGCACCCCCCCCCCCCCCCCCCCCCCCCCCCCCTCTATCCTTGTAATCCTGCATTTCCCATGGTTAATTCATCTAGCCTTCACATCCCTGGAGCCTCTGGGAAATTTACCATGGCCAATCCACCTAACCTGCACATCTTTGGACTGTGGGAGGAAACCCACGCAGACACGGGGAGAATGTGCAAACTCCAAGTGGCCAGTTGCCCAAGGCTGCATTAGAACCTGGATCTCTGGCACTGTGAGGCAGCAGCGCCAGCCACTCAGTGACCGTGCCACCTGACTGCAGCAATTCAAGTGAAAAGATCTATGCCAGCCAGCTCAAAGTCTAAGGAAATTGCTTCCTATGGCTGAAGGGTTGATAATGAGAGGTGGTTGGCAAAAGAGGTGGGATGCGGAAACCTTCACTAGTGGGTCGGATTAGGAATCCACTTCTTGTCAGGGTGGTAGGTGAGGAGACAGTCGCAGCTTCCGAAAGGAAGGTAAAAAGGAACAAGAAAAAACGCTGGGATATTGGGAAAGAATGGCTGAGTCGGACTGATCAGATTGTTCTGCAGAAGACTCGGCACAGACCTGATTGCCACCTTCCTTGCTATACTATTCAATGATCCTATAAGTTAGGGACAGGCAGTAACTTTGCTATTGATAACCACATCTTCAGAATGGATTGAAAAGCATTTGTATTTTACTAATTTTCCAGAAATCATAAATGAGACATTAACCTGATTTCATTAATATACATTGAGAAAGAAATGTTGGTCAGAATAACAGGAACCCTCCTCTTAAATTATGCGAGAGAATCCTCCTATATCCCCTGTCTTTAATCTTTTAATGAGGTACAACCAGTCAGTGTTATTCTGCATGAAAGCACACAGCTGGGAATGCCACAATAAAAGGATAATTTCAATGTAAACATTTTCACTGTTAAACAGGAACCCTTGGACAAGGAAGCGAGAGACAATGAGGGTATTTACATATCAACATTAACAGATTATCACAGTCAAAAGCGGATACTAGAAATCTGAAATCAGTACAAAAAAACAGTGAAGAATACGCTGAAAATGAAAAGAAATGCTGGCAAACACAACGGGTGAGGTAGCATCCATGCAGAGAAAGTAAACTCACTTTTCGAGACAAGATGAAACTTCATCAGAGCTGAAGTTAAGTGTAGAGGTGGCAACATTTACACAATGGGGGGGGCTGAATGGAGTGGGGGGAGGGGGGGGGGGGGGGAGCGGAGAATATGCATTGCGTCTGGCAGCACCCAACAAGAGAGCTACAGAGTTCAATTAAATGTCCTCCCTGTTGTCACTTTGCAGGAAGTGGGTGGCGTTTAATCAAGGAAGATTTTATTGGGCTAGCCTTGACACAATGGGCTGAATGGCTTATTTCTATGTTGTAATTTATCTCTAGCTCTTTGGGAGGAAGGTGTGAACCCCACTGCCTTTTCACGTCCACCCCTGTGAAGTTAATTGAGGCCTTTGAGTGAGTATTAATAATCCTCTTCCACTACTGTTGGTATTAATCCAGCAATGAACTGCATGGGGGGAGTATGACAAGCAAACCCATACGGTTACACATGTTTTGGAACATATTTTGAAAAGAATTAATTCTGATCAAACATGATCAATTCAACCATGGCATTTCAAAAGTCTGCGAAGTTATCCCAAAGGTCAATCTATTTCTCGACAAGGATCATCAGATTTCTAAATTATTTCTTGCTAAGAATTGATAATATTTCAAAAGCCAAAAGAATTGCAGATGCTGGAGATCAGAAACAACATCAGAAGTTGGTGGAAGAAAACTCAGCAGGTGTGGCACCATTTGTGGAGAGAAGGCAGAGTCAATATTTCGAGTCCAGTGACACTTCTACAGAACAGAACAAGTTGACAGTTCAATCCTTTTTATGCTTTCAAATGAAGTAGGTCTTCCTATGCATATTTTGAATTGAGAGCAGCTCCTTATATTGAAGACTGTGAGATTTGAAAGTGCAATTCATTTCGATTCGATGAGTAATTAGCTGGTTCCTTATTAGGTGTTTGGAGTATCCAGCCCTCAGGAATTATGTTGGTTGTGAACCATCACTTTTGGGTTAGTGTGCTACAGTACACTCCAGAACTCATGAGCCTAATTGCAGTAGATTAACATATAACATTAATATAACATTTCAAACATATAATTAGTCGTGACAATGCAAAATTTATCAACATTTCTGTCAAAATTGTAATGAGGTCAGCCTGGTGGACCTCATCGAACATTGGTTCCCTGATTGTGGCTGTTAATCTGATCCAATCAGGGAGCCCTGGCTGACAGATATTAACAGGAGTGTCAGAGGTTCTGTTCACTCTGAGAGCTGGCTCTGAGGGAGCTGGATCAGTGTCAGGGACTCTCCACATGTAAAGAAAGGGTGACTTGTAATGGGATACCGGCCTCTGCGGAGTTATTTCAGTGACAATGAGAGAAACACGCTCCTGAAGAAATTTGCTCACAATAGTCAAGTTTGAGTTGGGATGAACATTTCTGGCATCATGCCTTTATTTGGGAAACTTGAATCATTCAATCTTGTCATTGAAGACTGGGCCCAGTATGTGGAAAGAACGCTTTACTTTTTTGGTTATTAGGAGCTTAACTTTCAGTGAAACACCAGTTACTAAAAGCTTTCAAGAGTTGACAGATTCAGTTAAAGAATATTAGGACCCCAAGCTTCATCTAATTCTGAGACGGGCTATCAGTTTTAATCAGCAATTTAAGAAACAGAGGAATCCATATCGGGATTATTTTTACTTCATTAAGATGACTGGAAGAGGGATGTGACTTTGGTTTAATACTTAATGAGTTGCTGATAGACTGTTTGGTATGTGGGATTAATGATGTAACCATGCAGAATTCCTTAGTAACTGAAGCCCAACTGGGTGAGTTGCAGGGTATTCTGATGGAATTGGGCACTTTTGCCTGTCTGACTGAGCTTGAGGAACACCACTTAAGTGAAGGTAATTGCATAGCCCTCACCCAGGACATATTCTGAACAGAGGGACTCAAGGTCATCCCGCAACAAAACCCGAAAACAAAACCAAGCCTTGGAAAAATGGTTAACATTTTCCGCAGAATCTCGAGTAATAAGCCATTGTACTTGCTGCTGGTATACAGACTCAGGACAGCAAAAGAATCTCACCAGACCTAAACTGAGTAAGGGAACTCATAGGCTGGGATCCAGGAGAGTGCACACCCTAGAAAATCCACCTACATCTGGTTTGCAACAGTTAAATTGCTTAGCAATGCCTAAATCAGAACCAGTCAAAATAAACGTCTGGTTAAATGGTCACCCGATTCTAATGGACGTCGATACCAGCGCGAATGCATCGTGATCACAGAACCAGTCTTTAACAAAAATTCCTCTGGACTCCAACCCTTAAGTTTGTGCAAGATCTCAATCAGACTGATATCCTATACCAGGGGACCATTATAGACTAAGGGTACAACTTTGGTGCCAGTCTCTTATGAGAAGCAGTTTGGTTCAGTGATTGTAGTAAAAGGCTTGATGGGGCGAAATTAGTTGAGAAAGATTCACCTAGACTGACTCAACATTGTTTGATTAGAAATGGCTGCCTGAGTGAAGTCCTAATTTAATATCCGGAGGCTTTTCAGGAAGGTCTAGCGATCTTGCATGTTGACCAGGAAGCAATTCCACAACTCCGCGAGACCCGCTCAGTGCTATTTGCCTTATGGGCAAAAGTAGAGGCAGGAACCAGAAGGCTGGAAATCATCAAACCAGTTCAGTTTGCAGAATGGGCAGCAACCATACTGATTGTGAAGCCATCTTGGGTTGATTCACCTTTGTGGGGATTTTAAACAGTGAACCACTTTATGTAGCGAGATAAATACCCAATCCCTTGCATATGGAATTTATACACAAAGCTGTGGGGAGCTATCCTTCACAAACCTGGATATGAGCCATGTGTATCTGTAATATGGTTATTTCATGGATGCCCCAATAAAGAGGAACACCCAATGGACCCAAGTCTTTGGCTAATGTGGAGCTTAAATACACCCAGATAGAGAAGGAAGGTTTGGTGGTCATGGGCATCAAAGTCAATTTCACCAGTTTCCTCATCTCCCCTCCCCTCACTTCATCCCAGAACCAACTCTCCAACTCTTCACCATCCTCTTGAACTGTCCCACCTGTCCATCTTCCTTTTGATCTATCCACTCCACCCTACCCTCTGACCTGTCACCATCATCCCCCGTCTGCATCTACCTATCACCTTCCCAGCTATCTTCCCCGCAGCCCCACACCCATCCTATTTATCTATTCTCACCCCCTCCCTCCCACGTTCCTGATGAAGGACTTATGCCCGAAGCATTGATTCACCTGCTCCTCGGATACTGCCTGACCTGCTGTGCTTTTCCAATGCCGCACGTTTTGACTCTGATCTCCAGCATCTGCAGGCCTCACCTCTCCTGGTCATATGTGGAGGCAGGAAGTTCCATCAATATCTTTATGGGCATAAATGTTTAATAATAACAGACCACAAATCCCTGTTAGGTCTATTTAAAGAGGACAAGACAGTGCTGCCCATTGCTTCTGTCCAAATTCAGCAGTGGGCTCTAATACACAGTGCATACAATTACAAGTTGGAACACTGGCTGGGGGTTGAGAGTTTGGTGCTGGAAAAGCACAGCAGATCAGGCAGTATCTGAGGAACAGGAGAATTGACATTTTGAACATAAGCTTTTCCTCAGGAATGAGGCTTTGGCCCAAGGGGGCTGAGAGATAAATGGGAGGGGAGTGGTGCTGGGGGGGAGGTAGCTAAGAGTGTGATAGGTGAATGCAGATGGGGGTGATGGTGATACCTCAGAGAGGAGGGTGGAGCAGACAGGTGGGAAGGAAGATGGACAGTTAGGGCAATTCAAGAGGGCAGTGCCAAATTGGAAGATTGGATCTGGGATAAGGTCCGGGTGGAGGAAAATTAGGAAACTGGTGAAATCAGCATTGGTCCCGTGTGGTTCGAGGATCTCAACACAGACAGACGTTTCTGTAGCCAGTAACGAAAAATCAGAATGGTGTGTTGTCTCCCTGGTGCCAGGATCAAGGATGTCTCAGTGAGAGTACAGAATATTCTCAAAGAGGAGAGGGACCAACAGGAGGTCATTGTACACATTGGAACCAATGACATTGGAAGGGAAAAGGATGAAGTTCTAATGGGCAAATATAGAAGTCAGGCAGAATTTAAAAAGGAGGTCCTCTGGATTACTCCCGGTGCTACAAGCTAGTGAGGGTAGGAATAGGAGGATAGAGCAGATGAATACATGGCTGAGGGGCTGGTGCAGGGGAGAAGAGTTCATATTTTTGGATCATTGGATTCTCTTCTGGGGTAGAAGTGACCTGTTAAAGAAGGAGAGATTGCATCTGAATTTGGAAGGGGACTATATACTGGCAAAGAGATTTACTCGAGCTGCTCAGGAGGAGTTAAACTGGAAACATCTGTGGATGGGACCCAGCGAGATACTGAGGAAAGAGATCAATCTGAGACTGGTACAGTTGGGAAAAGGAGCAAGTCAAACAGTCAGGGACAAAGCAGAGAACAAAGTAGGATTGGTAAATTAAACTGCATTTATTTCAATGCAAGAGGCCTAACAGGGAAGGTAAATGAACTCAGGGCATGGTTAGGAACATGGGACTGGGATATCATGGCAATAACAGAAATATGCCTCAGGGTGTACAGGGCTGGCAGCTTAATGATCCAGGATACAATTGCTACAGGAAAGATAGAAGATCAGCAAGGCAGCTAACGTGTGGAGCCGCAGGAGATGAGGAAGATACTAAACGAGTATCTTGCATCAGTGTTTACTGTGGAAAAGGACATGGGAGATATAGAATGTGGAGAAATAGATGTCGATATCTTGAAAAATGTCCATATTACAGAGGAGGAAGTGCTGGATGTCTTGAATTGCATAAATCCAGTAACAAAGAGGACTGATGAGGGCAGAGCAGTGGATTTGGTCTATATGGACTTCTGTAAGGCTTTTGACAAAGTTCCCCATAGGAGACTGGTTAGCAAGGTTAGATCTCAAGGAATATAAGGAGAACTAGCCATTTGGATACAGAACTGACTCAATGGTAGAAGACAGAGGGTGGTGGTGGAGGGTTGCTTTTCAGACTTGAGGCTCAGTATGGGTGGCACAGTGGCTAGCACTGCTGCCTCACAGTGCTAGGGTCCCAGGTTCAATTTCAGCCTTGAGCTACTGTCTGTGTGGAATTTGCACGTTCTCCCCATGTCTGCGTGGGTTTCCTCCAGGTACTCTGGTTTCCTCCCACATTCCAAAGATGTCAGGTAAATTGGCCATGCTAAATTGTCCATAGCTGTTAGGTGCATTAGTCAGAGGGAGGGTGGGTTACTCTTCAGAGGGTTGGTGTGGACTTGTTGGGCCAAAGGGCCTGTTTCCACACTGTAGGGAATTTAATCTAATCAAACCCTTCCTATCCATATACCTATCCAATGCCTTTTAAATGCTACAATTGTACTAACCTCCACCACTTCCTCCGGCAGCTCATTCTAGACACTCCGGCAACTCATTCACCCTCTGCGTGAAAAAAGTCACCCCTTAGGTCTCTTTTATATTTTTCTTCTCTCAACCTAAACCTATGCCCTCTAGTATTGGACTCCCCCCACCCCCGAGAAAATACCTTGTCTATTTATCCTATCCATGCCCCTCATGATTTTATAAACCTCTGTAAGGTCACCCCTCAGCCTCCGATGCTCCAGGGAAAACAGCCCCAGCCTGTTCAGCCTCTCCCTATAGCTCAAATCCTCCAACCCTGGCAACATCCTTGTAAATCTTTTCTGAACCCTTTCAAGTTTCACATCATTCCGATAGGAAGGAGACCAGAATTGCACGCAATATTCTAACAGTGGCCTAACCAATGTCCTGTACAGCTGCAAAATGACCTCCTAATTCCTGTACTCAATGCTCTGACCAATGAAAAGAAAGCATACCATACGCTTTCTTCACTATCCTATCTACCTGTGACTCCACTTTCAAGGAGCTATGAAGCCGCGGTCCAAGGTCTCTTTGTTCAGCAACACTCCCTAGGCCCTTACCGTTAAGTAAGTCCTGCTAAGACTTGCTTTCCCAAATGCAACACCTCACATTTATCTAAATTAAACTCCATCTGCCACTCGTCAGCCCATTGGCCCATGTGATCAAGGTCAAAGTAGAGTCATGGACGAGGGTAGGAGGACGTTCAGAGAGTTGGTTTTCTGCCCTATCACATAGAGATTGCTGTGTTGTACCACTCACATCGACTGGTTTACTCACAATGTCAAGGCTCAACTTGAGAGAATGGGTTGCAACAAGCTCAGAAGGTTAGAGTGAATGAGGGGAGTTGAGAAATTGAGATTGAATATTTCATACTGGCTGTCCTCAGTGAAAAAGATCTAAAGGGATAAAGTGATCTAGTGGGAAGGGGTTAAGAACAACAATAATGTTTTACTTTTAACTTTGCTTCTCTATTTTACAACTTGTACCTAAGTTTTGGACCCAGGTACTTAAGATGGTGCTATGTGTGGCAATATTGCACACTTTTCACACTATTGCACACTATTGCACCGTGGGCGGCACGGTGGCACAGTGGTTAGCACTGCTGCCTCACAGCGCCAGAGACCTGGGTTCAATTCCTCAGGCGACTGACTGTGTGGAGTTTGCACATTCTCCCCGTGGCTGCGTGGGTTTCCTCCGGGTGCTCCGGTTTCCTCCCACAGTCTAAAAACGTGCAGGTTAGGTGAATTGGCCGTGCTAAATTGCCCGTAGTGTTAGGCGAAGGGGTAAATGTAGGGGAATGGGTCTGGGTGGGTTGCGCTTCGGCGGGTCAGTGTGGACTTGTTGGGCTGAAGGGCCTGTTTCCACACTGTAAGTAATCTAATCATTTCACAGTACTCCTTTACCTCTGTACTTGAGCACGCGTGGCTCTATAGTTAAAGAAAATCAAATCAAGTAGAATAAGAACTCTGAAGGAAGGAGAAAAATTCTACAATGCGGGAAGTTGGTGGATGGGGTGGGGGAGTGTACTTCAGCCAAAGAAGTGCAGGAAAGCAACATGGGAGAGAACCGGCATATCTCAGAGATGCCTTTAATCATGGGTAGATCTGAAATGTGAAACAAAGAGTTTCAGTTGGAATCCATGGGGAATAATTTAGAACTGGAGGCAGTTGCTTAATAAAAAGGAATAGCAGTGGAGGAAACTTTTGGTAGACAGCTGATCAAACAAAAGAATGAAAATGGAGAGCCTCCAGCAGTAAACCAAAACCCAGCCCAATATCACCCCTTCCCTCTGTTCCTACAGCACCTTCTCAGCACAGGGAATGCTGCATCATCTCTTTTATGTCCTCCCTGAACACCATCAAAAGCCTCAAGAATTTTTTCCAGTTAAAAGGCTTTTCATAAGATGATAAGAACTAGGAGCAGGACTAGACAATTTAACCCCTTGAGCCTGCTCTGCCATTTAATATGATCGTGGCTGATCCATCTTGGCCTCAACTCCACTTTCCTGCCTGCCCTCCATAACCCTTTAACCCTTTACTAATTCAAAACCTATGTCCTCCTTCAATTTACTCCATGTCCCAGCATCTCCTGCACTCTGGAGTAGTGAATACAACAGATTCACAAGCCTTTGACAGAAATAATTTCTCCTCATCTCTGTTTTAAATTTGCTACCCCTTATCCTAAAACCTCTCATTACTCATTGTCCTGCATGAGAAAACATTCTCTCTATGTTTACTTTGTCAATCCAGTTTAAATGCCTGAATTAGATCTCCTCTTGTTCTTCTAAATTCTAGAGAGAATAGGCCAAAAGTTCTCAATCTCTCCTCATAAAACAGATCTCTCATCTTTGGAATCAGTCTAGTGAATCTCCTCTGAACTGTATACAATATCTACTATACAATACGCTATCTTCCATGCATTGGAATAAACAAACGTAGATGAAGTGATCATTTTTAGGATCTTCTCCATTCAATCCACAGGTTTGAAACATAGCTTCTGATCAGTGGTCATTTTAATTCTTCCCCTTCCACCACCTTGTTAATTCTGATCTCAGCGTCCTCAGTCTCCTAGTTAAAAACAATGACTGCCGATGCTGGAAACCAGATTCTGGATCAATGGTGCTGGAAGAGCACAGCAGTTCAGGCAGCATCCGAGGAACCTGAACTGCTGTCCTCAGTCTCCTGCACAGTTCCTGTTTAGCTCAGAGAAAACTCAACACCCAGCATCTTGTTTTTTCATTTGATATTTTCCTCTCAACTTTCTCTCTCCAGGGACAACACTCCCATCTTCTCCAATCTTTCCTCATGACTGAAGTGTCATTCTTATAACCATTCTTATGAACCTCTTCTGCTCTCTCTCCAATGCAATCATATCCTTCTTGCATGATAAAGGTTTCAAGATTGTGGCAGCAGAGCAGGCAACGTCCAGGGCTTAGCCAGGGTCTTGTCCTTTCCATCTGCTTCTCTTTCTTTTCTCTCCTTTTTCTTTTTTAATTTTGAGTGTTTCTTTTTTAACCAACCTTGACCTTGTGAAGAGAGTGACAGCATTGCTGCAGCTGAGGGCCCGGAGCTGGACAGACAGTGGTTGGCGGGCAGGTGCAGAACGAGATGGCCAGAGCAGAGTGGTCAGTGGATTGGGACCCAGTGCGGTCAGCCTGTCACAGATCTCAGGCCTAGCAGTGCGGGGAGAGTGAGACCACGTGTGGAAAACCCACAGCGGGCTACAGAAGGACTGTAACATTAATCTTTTAACTTGATTTCTTTATCTTCCTAATTTATACAATGAAGAACTGTAATGTATAACTTTTAGCCTTTTTCTTTATTTCCCTATTTTTGTACCTAATCTATTTTAGTACATAAGATCTGTTCCGAGGTACTTTGTTCCTAAGATGGTGCCTTGTGTAGTGACATTGTACAGGTAGACGATCCTTTATCCGAAATTGTTGGGTCCTGCTGTTTCTCGGACTTCGGAATTTTTAGAATTTCAGAATAAGTGACAGTTTGATGGTGAAATTTTTAAAAATCTGAGTAGACTTACTCAGTAAAACAGGCCGTGAGAATGAATCAAGGCCTGCAGATGCTGGGCCCCGGCACCCCTCAACGTCACATCTGAGTGACATGCGTCAAGTGGGTGTCGACTTGGGTTAACTGTTTGCTTGCCAAACAACCTTGTTAATGAGAAAAAAACTTCATAAAAACACCTTCAGACATTGGAGTTTTTCAGATTTCTGGATTTCGGATAAAGGATTGCCTACCCGTACTTATTTCACTGCACTCCTGTACTTTTTACGTGAGTACATATGACAGTAAACTTAATTCTAAATTCTGATACTCCAGCTGAGGTCTAACCAGTGTTTCATATAAATTTGTCAGAATAAGAGGCCACCTCCTTTCCCATCACTCTTGATGGGTAGGATGTGTGTGATTTGTGATGCATGAGGCAGTATGTCTAGGTTGAACGGCTGGAATGGCCAACACAAGAGCAAAATACAATGGATGCTGGTTACCTTAAATAAAGGTACACAGGTTGACAGGATGGTTAACAAAGTATTCAGTATTACTTGCCTTCATTACTTAGACTGTTGAGTATAAGAGTTGGGACATTAATCTAGTGGGTGGCATGGTGGCATAGTGGTTAGCACTGCTGCCTCATAGCGCCAGAGACCCAGGTTCAGTTCCTGCCTCAGGTGACTGAGTATGTGGAGTTTGCACATTCTCCCCGTGTCTGCGTGGGTTTCCTCCCACAATCCAAAAATGTGCAGGTTAGGTGAATTGGCCGTGTTAAGTTGCATGTACTGTTAGGTGTAGGGGAATGGGTCTGGGTGGTTTGCAGGTCGGTGTGGACTTGTTGGGCCGAAGGGCCTGTTTCCACACTGTAAGCAATCTAATTATGTTGAAGTTATACAGAACATTGGTGAGGCCACTTCTGGAATACTGTGTGCAGTTCTGGTCACTCTGTTATCGGAAGAATATTATTAAACTGGACAAGCTTCAGAAAAGGTCTACCAGGATGTGTAGAAAATGAGAAAAAAACTTCACAAAAACACCTTCAGACATTGGAGTTTTTCAGATTTCTGGATTTCGGATAAAGGATTGTCTACCCGTACTTATTTCACTGCACTCCTGTACTTTTTAACTTGAGAGTTTGAAATGTAAGAATAGATTGGAAAGACTGGGACCTTTTTCATTGCAGCATTGGAGTTTGAGATAAGGTGGATGACAAGGATATTTTCCCTAGGGTGGGGGAGTCAAAACGAGAGAGCATATTTTTAAGAGGAGAAAGATTCAAAAGGGTATGAAGAGCAACACTTTTTACACTGAGAGAGGTTTCTGTGTAGAATGAACTGCCAGAGAAGGCCATGAATGCAGATGCAGTTACAAGCTTTAAAAGACATTTGGGTAAGTGCATGAAAAGGAGAGATTTGGAGGGACATGGGCCAAGTGCAGGCAAGTGGGACTAGTTTATTTCAGAAACATGATCAGCATGGACTGTTTGGACTGAAGAGTCTGTTTCTCTGCTGTATGGCTCTATGACTCTAAAACTTGTGGGATAGTTTAGATGGACCAATACATTTTTCTTCTTGGTATGTACAAGCCCTGTGTTAATATTGTTCCATTCTGTTTTGGTTCTAATTAATTTTTGATCCTGGTCGTATAAGTAATTGTTGTGGTTGCTTAAAATTTGGCATTCTCCTGATGACTGCAATGTGAAAATCTTGAGCAACATGTCTCTCTCTCTCTCTCTCTCTCTCCAGTAGCGTTCATTATCTGTATTACCCTAGAGACAGTTAATTTGTTCGTACTCTGTGGGATCTGTTTTTTGTGCCTATTTCTTTTCTGCCTCAGATTTCCAAAACCCGTGGTTTTGTTTCAGGACCCTATTGAGAAGATGGCTGTCAATTATACATGGGAAGAATTATCAGGGCAATTTTGAGATTACTTGAGCTCTTCAGTATATGTCGAAAACAATTGATAGAATTCTTTTGAAATAAAGGATTCACAATGGTTCATAAATCACTCAAGCCAAGAACGCCAAATGGTGACATGCTAGAGGTCTTTGATATCTTAGATGGTTGTGGGAAATAGTGATAGATTGTTTCCACTGGTCAGTGATTTGCCTTGACTTGATTTATTGCAGTCACATGTACCTAAGTACAGTGAAAAGCTTTGTTTTGTGAGCAGTACAGGCAGATCACAGCAAACACAGACATACAGATCATAGGGTGCTGAGACAGAGCGAAGCATACAAGGTTTCAGCTGCACAGGAGGTGCGCAAAGCAAGATCAACATTAACGAGATCGACATTATTTGAAGTTACAGAGGTGCATTCAGCCGTCTAATAACAGCAGGGAAGACGCTGTTCTTGAACTTCTTGATGCATGTGTTCAAGCTTCTGTATATTCTGCCTGATGAAAGAGGTTGGAAGAGAGCATTAGCAGGGTCGGAGGGGTCCTTGATCATTTCGGCAGCCTTTCCGCAGCATCGAGATGTCCGTGGATGGGAAGTTGGGATGGTCTGGACTGTGCACGCAACCTTCTGTAGTCATGAAAGATAATTACGGAAAGAATGAAAGGAGAGTTTATAAAGATATTTTTTCAAAAAGTAAAGGTCAGAATGAGAAATTCTTTCATTTTTGAAGCAGGATGTTTAAAGGCAGATATTGAAAGAGAAAGAATCTCGAAGGGCATGTGAACCAAGCAGGGATGTTAAACTGAAGTAAGAGTTTAAGTGGAGTCCAAACGAGCCCTGATTCATTCGGCACAACCATCTGTTTCTGTGCTGGGTGCATTATCACTCATTACAGTAGACTGGTTCTTACACATAAAGTTATATCAGGAAAATAGAAATTCAGGACTTATTTTCAAATGGGACTCCCATGGACCCAAGACATATCAAGGAGTAATGCTTAGTTACATAATGAGAACTATTTACCATGATCAGGCAGGTGCAGCATCATTGAAGGGAACTGATGCTTTGATGGGATACTTTGTGTTCTAAAAGGATGAATTTGGTTGGGAGCTATAAAGTGCATAAACATCTTTAGGAGAGTTAAATACTAGAAGCATGAGTTCTATGGGCTGAATGGCTTTTTCTCACCTTTACTCTCATTCTACAAGCATGTTCACTGACTAAAGAGCTATTTTGCTCATCCTGTATGCAATGTCTGGAAGGTGTTGCAATCTGCTGTTTCGTTTGTTATGCAACACTTGCCTTGACCTCGTTGAAACAAAAGGGAAAAAATTGGTTTACTTTTCCTTTATACACAACAAAAAAAACTTTCTATTTCTTTCTCATTAATCTCCTGAAGTTCTTGAACTCATTGAGTCCTGCATCCCTTGACCTCTCGCGAAGAGAGGGGCCCTTGCCCCCCCAAGAGGCCACGACGCATTGAAGAGAGAGAGAGAGAGAAATCACAAGCACCACTTTGAATTATTGGCCATTGTGACCGCCAAACAAAAGCCTTTCATCAGAGGTCCTTAATACACGTTTTTCTTTCATTCCTCTGTGAAATAGGCTGGGCAACAATTAATTTCAGAGAGAATTCAGCCTGGATCTATTACTTCCCTCAGCCCTATTGCTTTAATGAAAATCTATTTCCCTCTCTTTTGTGTCCAATATAATTTAATGCCCATTTTATTAATGGCCTGAAATAATTATGGAACCTTTGTGATTCTGAAGTATGTTTCATTTAATTGTGCAATAAATGTCTAATCTTTTCCTCCATCTAAAGCTATTATGGCATTAAAATTAACAATTATGCAGCAAATGTCTTGCTGAATGCACAGGGGTCCATTGAAATCACTTCTGATAACAAGACATATATAAATCATTCATGAGAACAATTTCTGAAAAGAAAAATTATTTGTGTTTTGAATGACATTGAGGAGCTTGGTCCGGACTGTGAGAAGATAGCACTAAAATCATCATTTTTTTTCTCTCTCTAAATTGTATTATCCAACCCCAGCTTTACTCCCCCTTCTTCATTTTAGCGGGACAGATATTTTCAGAATTAATTAACTGTTAGCTCAGAAGGTAAAATATCTATTCTTTTTTTAAAGGAATAGAATGACTATTACACACTCATCATTCAATTCTGGGCAGCATTTGAAGGTAAGACGATTAAATGGAGGAAGCTCGCCCTTTTTTCATTTTCTCCTATCTTTCTGGGAATTAATAGCCCTGCTGATAGGAACAGCACTCAGGTGAGACTAGGTTTGTTAGCCTCAGCACTTTATTAGTCTCAGGTCAGGGTAGTGATTTGCTTCTGTAAACCACATCACTGCCCAGTCATCTTCACTACAGAGTCCGTTAAGATTGCCTAGATCTGCATTATCACTATAGTATTTAATGCTAACTGGGTCTGCTTCTTGTTGGACCAGCTATGACATTATCAGTAACAAAGGCGGCTATTGTAATATCTCGTGTGGTCAGCTGAAAGTTTTGTTCCTTAAATTGATCCAGGATCTGCAGAAGTTGCAAAAAGATTTACAGCGATGCAGCAGAACTGCGAGGTTATATTTATCAGCAAAGACTTTCTGTAGTAAAGAGAAGGCTGAAAGTTGCTCTAACACAGGTCTTCAAAATTCTGTTGAAGATTGATCGGGTATAAGAAGAGAAAAGAGGTATGGACTCCAAGCCACATTTCAAGTGTATAAAATAATCACTAATAAATGCTATGATGAATTCAAGAGAGACAATTTGCCCAAATGATGGTTAGAATGTGAAACTACTGCCACATGTATCTTTTCATTCATTTGTAGAGTGAAGGAATGCGAGCAACATTTATCGACAGTCATTAATTTCCCTTGAGAAAATGGCGATGAGTCGCTTGCTTGAACCATTGCAGTTCCTGGGGTGGTGGTGATGGTGGTGGTGGGGTTGGAGGGAATTGATTTTGGTACACCCACTGTACTGCTGGGGAGGTAGCTGCTGGGTTTCATTCAGCAGCAGTGGCAATATTCCATGACAATATACTTCCTAGTGTGGGCAGTGTGTGTGACTTTCAGAGAAACATGGAATTAGTTGTGTTCCCACGCAATTGCTAGAGGAGGTTGGTTTCTGAGGTGAGCACTGTAGATGGCACAAACCACAGCCATGGTGGGGTAACGAATGATTGGTTACCAATTCAGTGGGCTGTTTTGTTCTGGATGGTGTTCAGCCTACTGAGTGTTGTTGGAATTACATTATTCCCAGCGAGTAGAGAATATTCAGTCAGATTTCTGAGTTGGGTCCTGTAGATGGGGCAATAGAAGCTTGCGGGTCAGGAGGTGAGGTAATTACTGCGGAATATCTAGCCTCTGATTGGAGTCAGAGTATTTTGGTGATTAGTCTGGTTAAGTCTCTCTGGTGAATGGTGATCTGCAGGATGTTGGAGGTGAGACAGCAGTATGAGTTCAATGATGGTAATGCTGTTGATTGCCAAGGACAGGTAGTTAGATTCTTTGTTATTGGAGATGGCCATTAGCTGGCACTTGTGTGACTCCTGTTACTTCACTCTAATCAGCCAAGCTTGAGTGTTGTCATGGCTCTGGTGCACATGGACACACACCATTTCAGGTGCTCTGAATGAATCTCAACACCTACAATTGTCCCCAGTGCCATCCTTGTGATGGAGGGAGGGTCATTGAAGAAGCAGCTGCAGATGGTTGGGCCTGAGACTCTACTCTGAAGAATACAGGTCATTAGTCAACTGGAATGTTGTGAACGGTTTTGTGTCCCTTATCTAAGGAAATATATACTGGCATTGGAGGCAATACAGAGATAGACAGATTTTTGATCACTAAGGGAATCAAGAAATATGGGGAAAAGGCAGGAAAGTAGAGTTGAAGATTTTTATTGATCTCATTTAATGGCAGAGCAAACTGAACAGCCTTATCCTGCTCCTATGTCTTATGGAAGACTTTCAGACTTATGTTTTAACACTAATGTACAGAACTCCTCCATCATTAGCGATGGGATGTTTTTAGAGGGTTTTCCTCCAGTCAGTTGTTTAATTGTTCATCACCATTCATGACTGATTGTGGCAGGACTGCTAAGATTTGATCTGATCTGTTGGCTGCAACATCACCTGGCATTTCCATATCAGAATTACGTCACTGCTTAACACACAAGCAATCCTATGTTGTTACTTTATCATGCCGTCACTACTTTTTCATGTATACCTGGTTTACCGGGTGCTAGTCCTAATATCTTCTGCTATACTGCTCATGGAGATAAAGATTGACACCTGGCTTGGTGTTAATAGTAGAGAGAGCCACTTCATGAAGATACAATTTGTAAATGAGTTCAATTCTGCTGCTGCTGATAGCCCCACAAGACCTTGTGAATGTCCAATTTCGAGATGCTGCTTCTAATCTGAATTTATTCCAAATGAGATGATAGAGCCACACAACACTGGCACAGATTCTGTGATCTCCAATGGAAATGTGCAGTGACCACTTCTACAATACTGATGTGGATCGGCCTATTGACAACTGGTGAATTGGTGAAAATGGTGTTAATTAAATTTTTTCCTCCCTTTGGTTCTACCATCACCTGCTTCAGGATCAATCCAGCTGTTATGATCGTCAGTGCAGAGTTGAGTAGTTAGGAGTCAATCAGACTGCCTTGGTCTTGAGTCACATACAGGACAGTTAAAGATGACAAATGTACTTCTCCCAGGGACTTAGAGAATTCCAGGTTTACTATGACTTATTCAAGTTTTGAAAGATGCTTTATTTAGAATTGAACTCCTGTCTCCAGATCTAAACTGTAGGCCTCAGGAATATCAGTTCAGCTACATGATCACTCTGCTCCTGTGGTTGAATTGAATAGCATGGATTGCTTCAAGGGGAATCTGGTTAGAGACTGAGAAGATGGTATACAGAGCGGTTTAACTGCAGAAGGGTAGTATAATTGGTTGCGTGAAGTGCTTCAGGATGTTTCTCTAACATGAAGAGAGTGCTGTCGAAATGAAAGATGCTGTTTGTGCTGATTCCTTTCATTTTAAACATTAAAAGAAACTGACAGAAGTCTAGTGTTGAGCAAAGTATGAGGTACTACCTGGAGGCGATTTGTTGATCCTGATACTTTAGAGGAGGAAGGTAAGAACAGACAATTATGGTTCGGCAAATATAAGGCTGTTAAAGTAAGTAATATCTTCCCTTCATTACATCATTCTTAGTATACAATTCAAATCTGCGCAACACAGAAAAGGACATAGAAAGAGTGGGGAAAGGAACAAAAGAAGATCTAAAAGGACTATACCAGAACAGAAAGGGTGTAAATATCAGGAAAGATTGAACAGGCCGGGACTCTTGCCTGGATGAAGACCTGAGTGGTCCAAGACCTGGGTAACACGGGGGCAATGGATAGGTAAGGTGGAGCATCTCACATATTTTGCTAAAACTATATAAGGCACCCTCCAGAGCACCACTGAAATACTGTGAAATGTTTATGGCCCTTTATCTAAGGAAAGATATACTAGCATTGGAGGCAATCCAAAGAGGGTTCACTAGCTGATGCCAGGCGTGGAGGAATTGTCTTGTGAGGAGCAATTGAGTAGATTGGGCCTGTATGCACTGAAATTTTGAAGAATTAGTGACAACCTTGTTATAGAATCATAGAGTCAAAGAGATGTACAGCACAGAAATGACCCTTCGGTCCAACCCGTCCATGCTGACCAGATATCCCAACCCAATCTAGTCCCATTTGCCAGCACTTGGCCCATATCCCTCTAAACTGTTCCTATTCATATGCCAATCCAAATGTTGTAATTGTACCAGCCTCCACCACTTCCTCTGGCAGCTCATTCCATACACGTACTACCCTCTGCGTGAAGATGTTGCCCCTTAGGTCCATTTTATATCTTTCTCCTCTCACCTAAGCCTATGCCCTCTAGTTCTGGACTCCTCCATCTCAAGGAAAAGACCTTGTCTATTTACCCTATCCATGCCCTCATTATTTTGTAAACCTCTATGAGATCACCCCTCAGCCTTTGATTCTCCAGGGAAAACAGCCTCAGCCTACTCATTCTCTTCTTATAGCTCGAATCCTCCAACTCTGGCGACATCCTTGTAAATCTTTTCTGAACCCTTTCAGGTTTCACAACATCCTTCCGATAGGAAGGAGACCAGAATTGCATATTTTAAGGTTCTTAAGGGGCTTGACAGAGTAGATGCAGAAAGGTTATTTCCCTTTCTGTTAGACTTTGGCATTATAGGGCATAATCTCAGAATAAAGGGTTACCTATTTAGATGAGGTGAAATTCCTTCTCTTAGAGGATGGTGAATCTGTGGAATTACTTACAGCACTGGTCTTTCGAGGCTGAGTTCATTAAGTATATTCCAGGCTGAGACAGATTTTTAATCAGTAAGGGAGACAAAGGTTATGGGAAAACAGCAGGAAAATTGAGTTAAGAGTTGTTACATCAGCTGAGTAGCGGAGCAGAAGTGATGGCCTGAATAGCCTGCGTCTGCTCCCATGTTTTATGACATTAACCAAGAAGGGTTAAGAGATCGGTTTTAATGTTCAGGCAGGGAGGAAGGAAGCCTCTTGCTGTTTCATGAGCATTCCATCGGACAACATCATCGTGGAGACGTGGAAAATCCAGCTCAACAAGATAGTGAGTTATTTGCTGATGATGCAAAGCTGGCTAGGAATGCGAGCTGTAAGGAGGACACCAAATGATGCAAACAGGATGATTGAGTACAATGCAGGGGAGCGTAAATTTATTCAATTTAAGTACAAGAAAGGAAAATAAAATATTTTTAAATAATATGCAACGTGTTGCTACTTGAGAGACTTAGGTGTACTCTTAAAATGGACCCACAATTTTAACATGGAGGTACAACAAGGAACTAGGAAGGCATGCGATACAGTTGCCTTTCATACGAGGTGTATCGAGGTGAGTGTGACTGCAACATTTGACCGAGAGTGGCATCAAAGAGTCCAAGCCACACTGAACTCAATGAGATTCGGGGGCAAGTTCTCAGATTTAACACAAAGGAAGAGGGTTTCAGTTGTCGGAGACCAGCCACGTAACTCCCAAGTCATCTCTGCAGGAGTTCCTCAAGGTAATGTCCTAGGCCCAACCTAAACTGACAAAACAAATCAGATGCATGGATACATCAGGAGAAACATAAATAAGAAGTGACAGAGAGACAAAGACGAGGATATTACAAATAATCAGAATATAAAACAGCAAAGGGGCAAATACATCTGAAAAAATTGAACTTGGTTGGTGGTACAAGGTTAGATTTGAAGGTCAGAAGTCATAATGATACTTGAATATAGGGAGGCATTGATAATTGGTATTATTGCGAGACTATTAATCCAGAGACCAAGGTAATGTTCTGGGTTCAAATTCCTCCAGAGGAGATGGTGAAGTTTGAATTCAATAAAACTCTAGAAATAAGAGTCTAATGTTGACCATGAAATTATCAGTTGTCAGGAAAAGTCCATCTGGTTAATTAATTACCTTTAGGGAAGGAAATTGCTGTTCTTACTTAGCCTGAGCTACATGTGACTCCAGACCCACAGCAATGTGGTTAACTCTTAACTACCCTGCTGGTTAGTCAGCAATGTCCACATCCCACGAGCAAATTCAATCATTAGATTCCAAACTCAAGATTAGTCCTCACAACTCTTGACAGATCTGACTATACAACAGTTAATTTTGAAGTAAGCGGATGTTTTATATTTTGATTTTGGGATGGCTGTTTTTGCCTCATCGTGGTTTCATCAGTTAATGTGTGCCGTAATGTCATAGTGCCTGCATCAAAAATAATGTAATAACATCTCTAAACAGGTCGACTGTAAAAATAGGTTACAAAGAAAGTGTTTGCTGATTTAATTGAAAGCTTATTGAGGACTTTTCTGTGGTTTATTTATGAGAAACAGAGCTTCCAATATCCACTGCGAAATGAATTTATCTGGCTCGACTATCTACCAAAATTATTGTGTGTTTTTAATTCAAGGAAATCTGGAAAAATTGCAATCTCTGGGAAAGAATTAAGAATCCTGCCCCACTGTACTTTTATAAATGAATACATTATTGCAGAAAAAATCATAAAAAAAGGAGACAAGAAAAAAGCCAGGGCAAGCTTTAAATGTATTTAACCTTGGATCCACAGATGAATCATAATTACACATAGAGGTCTCTCATTCTGTATTTAAATAGCATTAATTAAAAAGCTTTGGAGTGTTTTTATCTCAGGGCCAAAGTTCCACTCAATAGCACAGGAGGATGCTAAAAATTCATTGACCCTTTCAGAGCAAGTACAATGCTTTTTGGGAGAACAGCGAACAAGTGTTTAGATTAGAAAGAAAAATGGGGTGTTTTTGGAGAAAAGAGCAAAATGAAAAAAGTGTTGACCTCTAAAAGTAATTTGCTCTCTACTTAACGTACTCCTTTTTTTTATTCCTTATACTGTGTTTTCTTTTAAAATGCAGCAATGTCATTGTAAGACACATTCATCCTTTACCCAGTTTGCATTTAATAAAATAATTTCTTCCGATTTTCTGCTGCGTGGTGTGTTATTTGCACAAACTTGCGATTTTGCAAAGAGGTTATGAATCAGACTGAATAGAAAATGTACAATAAGCATGCAGTTTATTAAACTAATATAATAGTAATTGAGCACAATTAAATATTATTCATGAATAGAATGCCATGCTTGAATGTGACCTTGTGTTTTAGTTTGAACTTTTTAAGAAAAGAGATATGCTGTTTTCTCAAGTCCAATCCTTTTTATTCATTCCGAGTGGCACAGGCAACACTGAGAAGTGTTGCACCTGCTTGGTTGCCCTTGAGAAGATGTTCATGTTTTGTTTTCTTGAACCACTGGAATCCACATGATAAAAGGTAGAGCCACAGAGCTGTCATGCAGGACTTTCCAGGATTTTGACTCAGTGATATTGAGGGATCAGCAATTCCCTCATTCCTGATGAAAGACTTATGCCTGGCACGTCAATTCTCAGGCTCCTTGGATGCTGCCTGACCTGCTGTGCTATTCCAGTGCCACGTTCTCGTCTCTGATCTCCAGCATCATCTGCAGTCCTCACTCCCTCCCGGAACAGCAATATATGTCCAGGTCAGGAGACTAAATAGTTTGGAGGAGAGTTTGGAGTTGTTGGTGTTACACACACATCTGCTGTCATAGGATACAAAGAATCGTAATGTCATACAGCATAGAAACAGACCCTTCAGTCCAACTCATCCATGCCGCCCAGATATCCTAAAGTAACCTTGTCCCATTTGCCAGCATTTGGCCCATATTCCTCTGAACCCTTCCTATTCATATACCAATCCAGATGCCTTTCAAATTTTGCAATTTTACCAGCCTCCACCCTCTCCTTTGGCAACTCATTCCATATGCACAGCACTCTCTGCATAAAAAAGTTGGCCCATCGATCCCTTTTAAATCTTTCCCCTCTCACCTTAAACCTATGCTCCCTAGATTTGGATTTCCTTACCCTGGGGAAAAAGACGTTGGCTATTCACCCTATCCATGCCCCTCATGATTTTAGAAACACCTATAAAGTCACCCCTCAGCCTCTGGTGTTTTATAGAAAATAGCCCCAGTCTATTCAGCCTCTTCCTATCGCTCAAACCCTCCAACCCTGGCAACACCCTTGTAAATCTTTCCTGAACCCTTTCAAGTTTCACAATATCTTTCCTATAGCAGGAAAACCCAGAATGGAACACAATATTCCAAAAGTGGCCTAACCTGTATAACTGCAACATGGCTTCCCAATTCCTGTACTCAATGCAATGACCAGCTAGATGCTGGCTTGCATTGCAGGGTAATGCCAACAACATGGGGCTCAATTCTTGCACTGGCCTAGGTTACTATAGTACTTCAGGTAAAAGCACCACCAGTCATTTCTCTCTCTCTCTCTCTCTCTAATGAGAGAGCAGCCTTTTGGTCTGGTAAGACTATGTTGACTTTACCTTTATCTTAACTGTCACTGATTCGACGGAGGTACTGGAGGAGGTATTTTGGCAAATTGTTGCAGTGCATCTTGAATGTACTCACTTGATGAAAGAGGTGGATGTTTGGATGAATGGATGAACAGACAATTACACAAAGTGGGCAGAATCTTATCGGGGCTTAATTGAGCTGGTTTCGGGTGTGAAATGAGGGAGAATCAACCTGATGTCGAGAGAAACAGTGTGCTGTGACAAGGATTCTCACTGGGAACAGTGAGATGACTATAATGTGGCGTTATTGCTAGTTAACAGCCCCATAAACAATGAATGTTACCTTATTAATGCACAGCTTCTCATTCTATCTCCTGGCCTGAAGAATTGACAATTACCTACATGAAATTTGGAATGGGACCTGGCCGTTCGCTCACTCCTTGCTCCACTAAGCTGCCATCTTGGAAGCTGACAGGAATGCCTGCAGATATGCTGGCGCAGGAGGGGAAATGTGGTGAGATGACCTGAGCAATTGAATAGTCAACATAGAGGGTGGAGCAGGGTTAGATGTGTGGGAGCTTCAGGAAAAAGGGTGAGAGCATGTGAGAGAAAAATATTGCATGCAACAGTGAGAGTTGTAGCACACTAGACTTGGTGCGAGATAGGGGCAGTTGGGATAGAGTAGACAGCAGAGAGAAGATGTTGGCACTTTCCCTGGCAGAGCACAGGAGGTCATTGATTTTCTTACAGTGTTTTTGTGCGTTCTCTGCACTGCAGAAACTGCATGGACCTTGGTGATGACTTCAACTTGACCTTGGTGGTGACTTCAGCTTGACTTTGGTGGTGACTTCAGCTTGACCTGGTGGACTTTGATAGCATGGCCTCCCCTGATAGTCCTGGAGGAAGCTATGTCCCTTATCTGCACCATCCACCCATCTCGACATTCAGGCACGTGCCCGCAAAGTGGGGCATCACTTTCCTCTTGTTTGCAATGTCCGGGGAAAAGGTAATGAACCAGACAGGCCACCTTCAGGATGGAAGTGCTTTCCTGGGTATGCTGCAGCCCTTCCAAGGTGTCATGGACATCAGCAATGGCTGTCCATTCTAAAATATCTGGTGAGTAGCACATAGTTGCAATTATGTCAAGATGATAGAGTCAGGTTAGCATAGGACAGAAAGGGTGCCCTGGAAGCCTGGTTGGCCAATGTGTTTCCATCTCCATGACCCTTTCCTTTTGAAAGAAAGGTATGCTAGGGTACAAATACCTTGTCGCTACATAAAACAGGGCCTGATAGCATAGGAAAATTACAACTGGCATGTCAGTCATGCTCAGCCAGCCTGTGTTGTTAGTCTTTATAATTAGGGGAGAAAGTGAGGTCTGCAGATGCTGGAGATCAAAGTTGAAACTTTATTGCTGGAACAGCACAGCAGGTCAGGCAGCATCCAGGGAACAGGAGATTCGACGTTTCGGGCACAGGCCTGAAGAAGGGCCTGTGCCCGAAACGTCGAATCTCCTGTTCCCTGGATGCTGCCTGACCTGCTGTGCTGTTCCAGCAATAAAGTTTCAACAAGAGTCTTTATAATTAGACATTGATTCTTAAACCCAGCCTCAGAATGTATATCCCCCATCAAATGTCACTTTACTCTTGGAAATCATTATGAAATAATTCAGACTGTGCAAAGAATTATACTGGAAACCCATTTAAAATCACCAGCCATACTTGCAATGTGATGAATTTGCATGTGCTCGAAGAAGAATTAGAATTAGAATCCCTACAGTGTGGAAACAGGCCCTTTGGCCCAACAAGCCCACACCGACCCTCCGAAGAGTAACCCACCCAGACCCATCCTCCCTTACTAATGCTTCTAACCTATCCATCCCTGAACATGAGAGGCAATTTAGCATGGCCACTTCACCTAACCTGCACATCTTTGGATTGTGGGAGGTAACTGGAGTACCCGAAGGTAACCCATGCAGACACAAGGACAATGTGCAAATATACATGAACACAGAGGTTCTGGTGAAGAGTCTCTGCATTCAAAACATTAACTCTGTTTTCTTCCCACAGATGCTGCCAGACCTGCTGGGTTTCTCTCCTGCAATTTCTGTTTTTGTACTGCAGATAATTCTGGTAGCCCTTCTTTAGGAATGAAGTTATTAAATTGGAAAGGGTGCAAGAAAAAGGTTTACAAGGATGTTGTCTGGACTGGAGGGTTCAAGTTTATAAGGAGAGGCTGGAAAGAATCATAGAGTCATAGAGATGTACAGCATGGAAACAGATCCTTCAGTCCAACCCGTCCACGCCGACCAGATATCCCAACCCAATCTAATCCCACCTGCCAGCACCCAGCCCATATCCCTCCAAACCCTTTCTATTCATATACCCTTCCAAATGCCTTATAAAATTTGCAATTGTACCAGCCTCCACCACATCCTCTGGCAGCTCATTCCATACACGTACCACCCTCTGCGTGAAAAAGTTGCTCTTTTATATCTTTTCCCTCTCACCCTAAACCTATGCCCTCTAGTTCTGGACTTCCCAACCCCATGGAAAAAACTTTGCATATTTACCCTATCCATGCCCCTCATAATTTTGTAAACCTCTATAAGGTCTCCCCCCAGCCTCCAATGCTCCAGGGAAAATAGCCCCAGCCTGTTCAGCCTCTCCCTATAGCTCAAGTCCTCCAACCCTGGCAACATCCTTGTAAATCTTTTCTGAACCCTTTCAAGTTTCACAACATCTTTTCGATAGGAAGGAGACCAAAATTGCATGCAATATCCAACAGTGGCCTAATCAATGTCTGTATAGCTGCAACATGACCTCCCAACTCCTGTACTCAATACTCTGACCAATAAAGAAAAGCATACCAAACGCCTTCTTCACTACCCTAACTACCTGCGACTCACTTTCAAGGAGCTATGAACCTGCACTCCAAGGTCTCTTTGTTCAGCAACACTCCCTAGGATCTTTCCATTAAGTGTATAAGTCCTGCTAAGATTTACCTTCCCACAATGAAACACCTCGCATTTATCTAAATTAAACTCCATCTGCCACTTCTCAGCCCATTGGCCCATCTAATCAAGATCCTGATGTAATCTGAGGTAACCTTCTTCGCTGTCCACTACATCGCCAATTTTGGTGTCATCTGCAAACTTACTAAATATACCTCCTACGTTCACATCCAAATTATTTATATAAATGACGAAAAATAGTGGACCCAGCGCTGATCCTTGTGGCACTCCACTGATCACAGGCTCCAGTCTGAAAAACAACCCTCCACCACCACCCTCTGTCTTCTACCTTTGAGCCAGTTCTGTATCTAAATGGCTAGTTCCCCCTGTATTCCATCAGATCTAACCTTGCTAACCAGTCTCCCATGGGGAACCTTGTTGAATGCCTTACTGAAGTCCACGTAGAACACATCCACCGTTCTGCCCTCATAATTCCTTTTTGTTACTTTTTCAAAAAACTCAGTCAAGTTTGTGAGACATGATTTCCCGTGCACAAAACCATTTCTGAACACTTTCAAACTTAACAACATTTTCCCTGTAGCAGAGAGACTAAAATTGAATGCAATATTCCAAACGTGGCCAAACCAATGCAGCCGCAGCAGAACCTCCCACCACCTTTACTCAATGCACTGACCAATAAAGGCAGTTATGGTAAAACTACATATGACTTCCACTCCCTTTGTCGTTCCCCAGAATCTCAAATGTTTTCCTTTCAAATACTTATATATTACAATCTTAAATGTTACTATTTAACCTGCTCCCATTATTATTTCGGACAGTGCATTCTGAATCAAAAGCTTGCTGTGCAAGAAATTTCTCCTCAGTGTTGCCTGTGGTACTTTTACCTAATTCCTTATGTCTTCATCATTTGATTACTGATTCTTCTGCCATTAATAACAATTTCTACATACTTGCTCTACCAAAATCATTTGTGATTTTGAAAATCTCATTAATCAGAAAATTGCACAATGAGAGCAGCAGGGAGAGAGACCAATATGTCTTCCACTATCTTTCTCCGCTTTATGAACTCCCCTTCCCTCACTTCATCAGGTTGTTCAGATAACTGAAATCTCTCATTCTCGGCAACATTTCTTTAAAATACCTCTGTCCCCTTGATGTTCTTTCTAAGGGTCATTGGACTCGAAATGCTAACTCTGTTTTTCTTCCCGAAAATTACTGTTGAGTTTCTCCAGTACATTCCATGTTTGCTTCTGCACCCATGCTTTGGCATCAGATAAGCACATAAATCTCAGAGTATTGTAAGTCTGGAGGAAATAGCAGGGAAAGGGAGGCACAAGGCGAACCAGAAATTTGAAAACACAGATGACGATTTTAAAAATCGAAGCATATCAAACTGGGAACCAGCGTTGTGAGCATGGGGCTGATAACCGGATGTTTCAAGGGGACTTGCTGGGAACTACACAACACCAGGTTATAGTCCAACACGCTTAACTGGAAGCACACTAGCTTTCGGACCTAGGAGCGACGCTCCGAAAACTAGTGTGCTTCCAATTAAACCTGTAGGACTATAACCTGGTGTTGTGTGATTTTTAACTTTGTACACCCCAGTCCAACACCAGCATCTCCAAATCATGCTGGGAATTAAACTGTCAGTGTCAAAAAGTTAGATGAGTTCAATTATATGGAGAAGGGCTAAGAGAGGATTGGAATAACCAAAGGCACAACCGAGAGCTTCATGGCAGGTTGGCTCAGTGGATAATACTGCTCCTCACAGTGCCTGGGACCCAGCTTCCATTCCGTTCTTGTCTGTGTGGAGTTTGCATATTCTCCCCGTGTCTGTGTGGGTTTTCTCTGGGTGCTCTGGTTTCCTCCCACAGTCCAAAGCTATGCAAGTTAGATGGATTAGCTGTGTTAATTTTTTTTTTAATATATAGAATCTCTACAGTGTGGAAACAAACCAATCGTCTCAACAACTCCATGCCAACCCTCCAAAAAGCCTCCCACCCCTACTCTACATTTCAAATGGCTAATGCCCCGAACCTATGCATCTTTGAACGCTACGGACAATTTAGCAAGGCCAATTCACTTAGCTTGCACCTCTTTAGATTGTGGAAATAAACTGAAGCAACTGGAGGAAACCCGCACAGACACGGGGAGAATGTGTAAACTCCTCACAGACAGTCGCCTGAGGCCGGAATCAAACCCAGGTCCCTGACACTATGAGGTAACAGTGCTAACCACTGAGCCACACTGCCACCCCTAAACCCAGAGTATCCAGGGATGTGCAGAGGCTAAGTGGACTAGGTGGAATGCAGGTTTACAGGGATAGGGTTAGGGGTGGTTCTGGGTGGGATGCTTTTCAGAGGGTCAATGTGGGCTCCATGGGCTGAGTGGCCTGCTTCCACACTGTAGGGATTCTAACATTCAGCACCCGAGGCAACATCAGGAGAGGCACGATGTTATGAACGCGAAAACAGGAGAACAGATATACAGTGAGAAACTCATCTCAGTCACAAAATAGGACACCAAAGAAGCAAACAATCTCATTCACCCTCGGGGAGTGACCAGGAAAATTAGTGGTGTTCAAAGGTAGGAGAGTGGAGACTGAATGCTATTGAATAGCAGCAAAATGTTGGAAATGCATTTTGAGCAATTTGATAGGCTGGTCTTCCACTGGTTGACTTTGCAGATGGTGACAATTGATTTGTTCTTGTGTGAAATGCTCATTAGTTCTTAACTGACTGTGTTAATTCAAATTTAGATTAACAATTTGCAACACTCTTGACCTGTGTGACCTGTTCAGTATAATGAGAACCAATAATCTCTCAGTCTGATGTGTGCAGAATACTCAGCGGGAGCAAGAATTGGAAGCACTGGGTGACAATTGGGTTTGAGAATCTAGATTTGATGATCCCCTCGAAAACTATGGCTAATTACAAAGACAACGACCAACCCCAAAAGAATTAATCCAGGGATTGATCACGATGTTCCTGCCTCTGTAAGTGCTTCCTGGTACAGATCCTAAAGCATTACTCAAAGGAGACAAGAGTTGAAGTTCATTGTCTTGCACTCATCAGAACTTGGATGCTATTTTAAACATTATGAGGAAAGGGTGCTGATTGGCTGAGCCATTACTGGCTGGGGCTGGAGCTGCAGCAAGAATAATTAACTGTCAATGTTAATCCTCAGACTTGGCAGGTAGGTTCTGATTGGTGAGGATGTTGCCATGGGGATGCAACTGCAATTGGCTGTCTCCATGACCTTTTAGTACATGAAAAAGGCATAGGTGTCCAGATTCCTTTGGGCTACATAAGACAAAGAACTATGGATTGGATGCTAGAGATAGAGTCATACAGCATGGAAAAGGACTCTTCGGACCAATTTGTCCATGTTGACCAAGTTTTCAAACTGTACTAGTCCCATTTACCTGCATTTAACCCATATCCATCCAAACCTTTCCTATTCATGTACCTGTCCAAATGTATTTTAAATGTTCTAACTGTATCTGTCTCTACCATTTCATTTGGCAGTTTATTCCATATATGTACCACCCTCTGTGTGAAAAAGTTGCTCCTCAGGACTCTGTTAAATCTTTCCCCTCTCACCTTAAGCCTATGCCCTCTAGTTTTGGACTTCCCTATTCTAGGGAAAAGATCTTTGCTATTCAACTTATCTATGCCTCTTACGATATTGTAAACCTCTATAATCCAACCTTGCAACTGGCTACACTCTGGGGAAAACAGTCACAGGACAAACCAAGGAACTATAGACCAGTAGCCTGACCTCGGTGGTGGGCAAGTTGTTGGAGGGAATCCTGAGGGACAGGATGTAAATGTATTTGGAAAGGCAAGGACTGATTAGGGATTGTCAACATGGCTTTGTGCGTGGGAAATCATGTCTCATAAACTTGATTGAGTTTTTTGAAGAAATAACATAGAGGATTGATGAGGGCAGAGCAGCGGATGTACCCCTTTTGCCTGGGGTGGGAGAATCCATAACTAGAGGGCATAGGTTTAGGGTGAGAGGGGAAAGATATAAAAGAGACCTAAGGGGCAATTTCTTTTCACACAGAGGGTGGTGCATGTATAGAATGAACTAACAGGTAAACAAGAGATGGATCTCAAGAGAAATATACAGTAAATGCTTAAAGTTGAGAGTGTGGTGCTGGAAAAGCACAGCAGGTCAGGCAGCATCCGAGCAACAAGAGAATCGACATTTCAGGCATAGAGGAAGTGGTGGAGGCTGGTACAATTGCAACATTTAAAAGGCATCTGGATGGGTATATGAATAGGAAGGGTTTGGAGGGATATGGGCCAGGTACATGCAAGTGGGACTAGATTGGGTTGGGATATCTGGTCGGCATGGACGAGTTGGACTGAAGGGTCTGCTTCTGTGCTATACATCTCTATGACTCTATGAAAGGATTTAGAAGGATGTTGCCAGGGTTGGAGGGTTTGAGCTAAAGGGAGAGGCTGAACAGGCAGGGGCTATTTTCCCTGCAGCAGTGGAGGCTGAGGGGTGACTTTATAGAAATTTATAAAATCATGAGGGGCATGGATAGGGTAAATTGCCAAGATCCTTGCCACATGATAGAGGAATCCAAAACTAGAGGGCACAGGGTGAGAGGGGAAAGATTTAAAAGGCAGCTGAGAGGCAACGTTTCACAGGGGGTGTGGTGCATGTATGAAACGAGCTGCCAGAGGAAGTGATGAAAGCTGGTACAATTACAATATTTAAAATGCATCTGAATGAGTACATGAATAGGAAGGATTTAGAGAGATGTGGGCCAAATACTGGCAAAGGAGTCTAGATTAATTTAGGATATCTGGTCGGCATGGATGAGTTGGTCCAAAGGTTCTGTTTTTGTGCTGTACATCTCTACGACTGTATGAAGTGGCACATATACCTTGGGCTAAATAACCTCTTTCTGTGTTGTACCATTTTACAATTCTATAATGCCAGCTACAGGTATGTTATGTGGAGGAAGGGATATCGTTGCAAAGAGGTAAGGACTAAAGATCAGAAAGGTCTCTGATAATGTAATAAGAAAAAATGATAAAAGGACTAAAGTGTTGATGATAAAAGGCAAAACTGATGTGTTATTGAGCAACCAAACAAGAGATGGGTCTCAGGAGAAATATACAGTAAATGCTTAAAGTTGAGAATGTGTTGCTGGAAAAGCAGGCAGCATCCGAGGAGCAGGAGAATCAACATTTTGGGCATAAGTCCTTCATCAGGAATGAGAATGATAAAGGGCTTTTGCCCAAAACATTGATTCTCCTGCTCCTTGGATGCTGCCTGACCTGCTGTACTTTTCCAGCAACACACTCTCGACTCTGATCTCCAGCGTCTGCAGTCCTCACTTTCTCCCAGTAAATGGTTAAAGCAGAGTCTGGGAACCTGGAAGCTTTGATTATGATTTGAAACAGTTCAACTCAAGGTTGAGTCCTGGTTGTCGTAAAGTGCTTAATCAGGAGATGTGATTGTGCTTGCGTGGTACTGCTGCCTCCGCTTACTCTGACCACTTTGTTTTACTTGGGTACTGAACACGTGAGACAAACAAAAGGGTCAGAGTCAAGTTGCAAGTCAGCACAATTCTATTCACAAAGTACATGAAAGATTCAAAAGGGGTCAGATGGCCAGAGATTATCTTTCACAATAAAAACTCCAGGTTATTCCATTAATTACTCGACCAATCACGGCATTCGGCTTTTGACGCAATCCTCACCTGAACCACTAATCTCTGGATTACTATCTGAGCCATGATCAAACTGGCACAGGGTCAACAAGATTAAAGAGGTGGCTCAAAGTCTAGTGTGGGAGAAACAGGTCTGAATTCATGGGACATTGGCACCAGTACTGGGGAAGGAGGGAGCTGCTCCGATGGGATGGGCTCCCCCTGAATCATGCTGGGACTGAACTCCTGGTGAACTGTATAACGAGGGTTATGGATGAGGATTTAAAGTCAACAGTAGGGGAGTGGGTTCAGTTACTTGAAAAATTATAAAAAACGTCACAGTTGGGGAGGGCTCAGCAGATTTGGAATTAAGTATCTAATGATCAGTGGGAAAGCAGGCCAGTTGGCTCACCGTGTCCACACCAACGCTCTGAAGACCATCTCACCCAGCCCTACCCCATTCCATTAACCTCTGCATTTCCAATGGCTAATCCACCCAACCTACACAACCCTGGACACTATGGATTATTTAGCATCACCATACATGGAATAAAACGTTATTAAAGTCTTGATAACAAGTAATAGGACGGAGAGTGTGGAAAGAGTCATGAATCTAAGTTAAGATAGAGCAGAAAGTGGACAGCTGTGAGCGAGGTTAGAGTCAATACAGGACTGAGAGTGTTGTACTTAATGCATGCAGCATATGAAACAAGGTAAATGAGCTGGTCATGCAAATTGAAATTCCAGGTACGATATGAGTATTGCAGAAATGTGTCTGCAAGAGGATTGGGGCTCGGAACTAAATGTCCAAGTATTTTTGTCCTATTGAAAGAACAAGCAGATGGGCAGAGGGGCCGTGATTGCCTTGTTAGTAAGAAATGAAATTAAATCAATAGCAAGGAGTGATTATAGAATCAGAATACCTTGAATCTGTGTGGGTAGAGTTGAGGAATCACAAAGAATGAGCTGGTCATGTAAATTGAAATTCCAGGTACGATATGAATATTGCAGAAATGTGTCTGCAAGGGGATTGGGGCTCGGAACTAAATGTCCAAGGATTTTTGTCCTATTGAAAGAACAGGCAGATGGGCAGAGGGGCCGCGATTGCCTTGTTAGTAAGAAATGAAATTAAATCAATAGCAAGGAGTGTTGTAGAATTGGAAGGTGTAGAACCTGTGTGGCTGGAGTTGAGGAATCACAAAGGAAGAAAGAATTGTGTAGAGGACACCTAGCAGTGGTCAGGATATGGAGAAGAAAATAAATCAGGAGATAGAAAAGGCAAGTAATGAAGACACTATTACAATAATCCTGGGGTACCTCAACATGTAGGTGGACTGGGAAAATCAGATTGGTAGCGGATTTCAAACAAAATATTTTTTTTTCTTGGAGCAGCTGGTGGTAGAGCCCATTAGGGACCAGGCAATTCTGGATCTGATGATGTCTAATGAGGTTGACTTGATTAGGGACCTTAAGGTGAAGGAACCCAAGAGGGCAGTCACCATAATATGCTAGAATTCACCCTGCGGTTTGAGAGGGAGAAGCTGGAATCAGATGTAATGGTGTTACGATTGAGTAAACGTAACTACAAAGACATGAGAGGGCAGCTGGCCAGAGTTGATAGGAAGGGGACCCTAGCAGGGAAGACAGTGAAGTAGCAATGGCAGGATGTTCTGGAGGTAACTCCACAGGCACAGCAGATATTCATCCCAAGAAAGATGAAACATACCAACAGGAGGATGAGGCAACAGTGAGGCTGTGTATTCAGCTCTGATAAACTTAGCAAATATTGTTCTTGCATGTTGTCATCGTCTCCCTCTCTCTCTCTCTTTCTCTAGTGATCAGAGCTCCACTGCTAGGCCAGATTGAGTCTTCATCAAGGGAATGGCCATTATTTTTCCCTCCTGCTTCTTTCTGGAATGTTCTCTGGCCCTCAGCCAAATGATTTTCCATGTCAAGGTCACAACATTCAATGGATTCCCCAATATCATATCTAGAAGACTCTGAGGCTAGCCTCGGTGTCCATCCTCCGATCTGTCAAGTGCATGTCCCTCTCTCCGTGCATGGTTATAGCTTGAACCCGGAGCTTCAGCAAATCTGCTCACCCTACTCCAACATACAAACCAACTTGGTTTTCTGGGGCAGATCTGGCCCTGTCTTTACCCGCCTTTGTCTTGTGTGGATGCTTTGCGCTTTGATCTGGCTGTTCAAATGTTGCCCATTCTGATTTTGGGTCTAGCCATTCAGGCCCTGGGCTATCCCACCACAGTAATTTGTTGCAACAGTGAAGGGGGCCAAGGACAGAGGTGGCCACCATTAGCAAAACCAATGCCAATGGCTGCACTGGTCTCTTCATAAATTTCCTGTGCTATTTAAGCCAAAACTGGCCTTGGAACCCCACTTTTAATTCATTACCAGGTTCAGCTCTAAGCATCAACCTCTCTCCACCCTCTCCTCTGCTGAAACACTGGAATAATGGGATTTAAACTCAAGTTGATGAATTAGCAAAATTTTATTTGTTGTGCTTGATTTTGAAGTAATGATTTGAGCCTGGCGATTCACCAGAGAATGGCCTGGACTTTTCTGTTGGAATAACAATGAGGCCACTAATGATGTCCAGCATCTGCACCATGCCAAAGCCAGGAAGATGTTGTTGTGTTTGTCTTGTTATAGAGTCATAGAGTCATACAGCAGAAAAGCAGACCCTTTGGTCCAACTCGTCCATGCCGACCAGGTTTCCCAAAACAAGATAATCTAATTTGCCTGCATTTGGTCCATAAATATCCAAACCTTTCCTATCAATTTACCTGTCCAAATGTCTTTTAAATTTTGTAACTGTACCTACATCTATCACTTCCTCTGGTAGTTCAATGAGTATACACACCACGCTTTGTGTGAAAAAGTTATCTCTTAGGTCCCTTTTAAATCTTTCCCCTCTCATATTAAATCCATGCCCTCTAGTTTTGAATTCCCCTACCCTGGGGAAAAGACATTTACAATTCACATTATTTTTGTATTTCATGATTTTATAAACCTCTATAAGGTTAGCTCTCAGCCTCCTACACTCCAGGAATAAAACTCACAGGCTATTCAGCCTCTCCTTAGAACTGAACCCTCCAGTCCCAGAAATGTCCTATAATTCTTTTCTGCACCCTTTCCTATTTAATAACATAATTCCTATAGCAGGGTGACCAGAACTGGATGCAGTACTCCAAAAGTGGCTTCACCATTGTCCTGTACAATCTCAACATGACATCCCAACTCCGCAACCTTCATTACACCCATACCTCACTCAGAAATTCAACATTAAAATACTTACTGGGTGTAAGGTTACTCGTTAATACCCACTCAGTATGCCAGCGGAATTACGGCTTCTTCATTTGAGCCACAGTGAATTTTTCATGGTTTAGTGGGTCTTAATTATGGAGGAGAAAGTGAGGACTATTCTAACCTGCAATCTTCTTCCTGACCTCTCTGCCCCCACCCCACTCCGGCCTATCACCCACACCTTGACCTCCCTCCACCTATCGCATTTCCAAAGCCCCTCCCCCAAGTCCCTCCTCCCTACCTTTTATCTTAGCCTGCTGGACACACTTTCCTCATTCCTGAAGAAGGGCTTATGCCCGAAACGTCGATTCTCCTGTTCCTTGGATGCTGCCTGACCTGCTGCACTTTTCCAGCAACACATTTTGGGTCTTAATTATGCAAAACGATCTTCTGCACACTAAAAGAAACAAATTTTACAAGTACCATTCTTTTAAGATTTTAATTATTGAAAATATTTGTCAATTTAATGTTTTTCTAACCAGTTTCTTTCTGACTTTCTCACCTCCCTCTATATTAAATGCATCTTTTCCCCTATTTTTATGTACATGATTTTATATTGAGTTAAATAGTCCAACAATGCCTCTTGGCTTGGACTCTGTGACACTGATATTAGTGGGATTTCTAAGCAGAGGGATGTGTCTGGTCGCTATGGGATTTTAACACTGTGGCATGTTTGTATTTTTTTAACAGGTTCTGCTGTCCCTGTTCTTTAAAGCTGCTGAATAGCTCATCCTCTTCACTGTTACCTCCCTCCTCTGATTTTATTTTAAAAGCACGATGTCACCCAATCTCTACGTTTTAATGTATTTCGTCTTCTTTTCTACTCCATTGAATGTTAACTGATGGCCTGTGCTATAAGCCTTGACCTTTCACTTGCATTTCTCAATTGAGAAAACTTTCCTGATCTTTTTGCTTTGTGGAAAGAAACAAAGAGATAAGTCATTGAATATCTATTCCTAGGCCTCCTGTTGTGCATCTTCCCATTACAGTTTCTGGTTAGCATTATCCAATCCATGAAGTGAATTGGCATTTAGAAGCAAGGCCATGAATTAAAAGATGATTTCTCAACAGCGAAAAAAAAACGTTGCAAAGAAGAAATAATGTTCAGACCTTTGATCCACAGCACAGTTGGGAAGTATGGAAATGAGATCCAGACTGCAACTGAATCAAATAACAGGTATGTCAACAGATTAAGTCCTCCTGGCCTGGATGCAAGCTAAATAAAGATATGGGAGGTACAAATCAGTCATTCATCCATCATTATTACCTATTTTATACAATCATACAATGCCAAAGTTTACCCTTCTGAATCCAGTGATATCAGCATTAAATCCTAAACTCTGCTTCACTTTAACTTAGCTCCAGTAATATGAAGTGTTGGCCTAAAAGTTTGATTACACCCAATTGGGAGAGATAAGATAGAGTGTCAATACATTATCTTAAGCCAATATGTGATGTTAAAATGTAATATTTCGTGAGTGCTTTTGGCAATAACAAATTTGTTTGTACCATGTTTCCTCTTTGTTGCTGAGATAGAGGCTCACGTAAGAAGATCAGCCTCCTGGATCAGGTCCAATAGCCGGCCAGTACACCTTTGCCAATGTTTTCAGGAAACATTCTGCTGCCTAAAGAAGCATTCCCACTACATGAACAATCCATTTATTGCTAACACCATTGAAAGTGACCAGCAGAATGTCAAATGTTGCGCAAAAGGAAAAGCCGAGATTACATCTTCTGAGCCCTCATGCTGTGGGCTTCAATCAGTCCCATTATTGTTAACACGGAGAAAACAAGAATTGCCTGGAGCCACCAAGCTCAGGTATGTTCAGGTAGTTTGATAAGGATTTGGGACAATACATGACTTCACAATGAATACTGGCATACATAAAACGATCCATCAACAAAGATTAATCAATGGGCTTTTTAATCAGCTCCTATATTGACCTACTACAGCAGCAAACATGCACATGTGATGGGTTTGGGTCCAAAGCATTGGTAGAGTTTGGATCAGCCTGTTTGTGCATCAAGTTACATGGTGTTAATTTCACAGAGTGTAGCCTGTTATCTAAACTAGTACCTTGTTGATTCGGTGTAATGCAGGCCACTCTGGAATAAGTAAAATTTTACACTCAACTTTTCTCAAGGTCAGATGTAAAACACCTTCCTATACAACACAAAATGAAGAGCTCCACGTGCATTTGAAGTAATGAGATCAGTCAGATCGTATTAATTGGGGTTTGAGTTCCAGCTGTTAGGTTTAGTTACAACTTAAACTGTGTTTGGTAAGGAGAGAGAACAGAAGATATGACATCTGTTCCTCTTAGCTTTTCTTTTCTCGCTGTCCAAGGCCCCAAACACTCCATCCAAGTGAAACAATAATTTACTTGCACATCATTCAATTTAGCACATTGCATTTGACACTCAGGATGTGGTCACTTCTATATTGGAGATGCTGAAAACGGATTGGATGGCTGTATCATGGAACCTCTCCATTCAGTCTGCAACCATGACACTGAGTTTCCAGCCATTTTAATTCTCTGTTGTTGTGGTTCTGTTCGCCGAGCTGGGAATTTGTGTTGCAGACGTTTCGTCCCCTGTCTAGGTGACATCCTCAGTGCTTGGGAGCCTCCTGTGAAGCGCTTCTGTGATCTTTCCTCCGGCATTTGTAGTGGTTTGAATCTGCCGC
>NC_057722.1:7467879-7483995 GCF_004010195.1 Chiloscyllium plagiosum | reverse complement strand
GCAGTCTGTGGGAGAGGTTTCTAACCCAGGTGTGTGTTGTGGTGTCCTCTCTGTTGTGTGTTAGTTTGGCCATTTTTTCTTTTGGTGCCGTTTTTTTGCGGTGTGTGGTCCTGTTCTGTCCTATGGTGACGGCCTGTTCTATGGTCCAGGTCCATTCCTGATTGGTGGTTTTTGAAATTAACGATTTTTGGCGCGCAATTTCTTGTCTGTATTTGTGAAGTCTGTTGTGAGCGTCTGTTCTCATTACCTGGATCATCCTGAATCCGGTCTGTCTGGCTGTGTCTCTGGCTTGTGGGTTGTTGACTGTGGTCTGTATCTGACACATGGTGGAAGGATTCGATTCTTTTGGCATTCATGCAGGAACCGGAGTTGTTCTTAGCACTGAGGAGAAAGTGAGGTCTGCAGATGCTGGAGATCAGAGATGGAAATGTGTTGCTGGAAAAGCGCAGCAGGTCAGGCAGCATCCAGGGAACAGGAGAATCGACGTTTCGGCCATTAGCCCTTCCTTAGCACTGAGGATGTCACTTGGACAGGGGACGAAACGTCTGCAACACAAATTCTCAGCTCGGCGAACAGAACCACAACAACAAGCATCCGAGCTACAAATCTTCTCACAAACTTTGAATTTTGATTCTTTGTTGCCCCATTCTCATCTTTCTGTCTTGCTCATGGAGCTTAATGTTTCAAAGAAACACAATGCAAATTCAAGGAACAGTACCTCATCTTTAAATTTCTCAGTTCTAAATCAACCACAACAATTTTTCATTGTATCCTCCGCCTGGATCATTTTCTTTGCGGATGTGGTTCTTTGTGTCTGTCTTGTTGCTCTCTTGTTATCTTTCTAGTTTAGAATGTTAAGTATTCGGACCTTTCACTTTCACACCACCTCCCTGAGACATATTTCTTTTTTCTTTTGCTTATTCTTGTGCTGTCCCTTTGGGCTTTGAACCCATTTGTCATTTGATCTCTCCTGCCACCCATCCTATTGCAAATGGGCCCTTGTATTTCTTTTGCTCACCCTCGTCCTTTATCACACGCTCAAAACCAATCTCATTTTGAAATTCGCCTAGTTCTGATGAAATACCTGAAAATTAACTCTATTTCAAAGGTGAACAACATGATTTTAAAGCACTTTGAATGTTCTGTGGTTGTGAAAGGTGATAATAATAGTAAAAGCTATCAAATGGTTTCAGCTCAGAAGGAGTATATTCTGTCATAGAATTCTTACAGTGTGGGAAGAGGCCACTTGGCCCATTACATCTCCACTGACCTTCCATACAGCATGCTAAAAGGTCCCCTACACTATCACCATAATCCTACATTAAGCATGGCTTATCCACCTTGCCTGCGCATTTGTTGGACTGTGGCAGGAAACTGGAGTACCCAGAGGAAACCCGCACAGAAGGTATAAACTCCACACAGATGGTCATCAAAAGCTGGAATTGAACCTGGGTTCTGGTGCTGTGAGGCAGCAGTGCTAACCACTGAGCCACCATGTCACTCTCTAACTGAACATATTGGACGAACTATTCATTGTATCTACATCAGGTCCTTACAACCGCGGCACGACAATCCACATTCGTTCAACGTGCGTATGTAAATATGTGTAAGAATTCATTTATGCCTCTTCAGTTCAGTATGTTACACTTGTCATAGAGTCATGGAGTTGTACAACATGGAAATAGATCCTTTGGTCCAACTCCTCCATGTTGACCAGATATCCTAAATTAATCTAGTCCCATTTGCCAACATTTGGCCATATCCCTCTAATCCTATCCTCTCCATATACCCATCCAGATGCCTTTTAAATGCACCTGGCTCCACCACTTCCTCTGACAGCTTGTTCTACACATGCACCACCTTCTGCATGAAAAAGTTGGCCTTTAGGTCTTTTTTAAATCTTTCCCCTCTCACCTTAAACCTATGCCCTCTATTTTTGGACTTCCTTACCCAAGGAAAAAGGCCTCGTCTATTCACCCAATCTACGCCCCTCGTGATTTTATAAACCTCTAAAAGGTCACCTCTCAGCCTCCAACACTCCAGGGAAAACAGAGCCAGCCGATTCAGTCTCTCCCCATAGCTCAAGCTGTCCAACCCTGGCAACATCCATGTAAATCTTTTCAACCATGAGATCCACATCCAGAAACACCCTGATTAGCATTGCCAATTCCTGGGGTGTCCAGGGATTAAAGATCCTGCTGCCAACAATCAGAGAAGGTTGAAAGTAAATGTAAGCTTTTATTTTTCATTTTCTTAGACTGTTTTCTTTAGATGCTTGCTGGAGATGAAGGAGAGCTTCGCTTAACTGCATGGAATGGTTAAAGGTGGCAGTTCATGTGACAAAATCTCCAGGATACCAAATCAGCAATTGTAACCAGACTGCAAATTCTGAAAGCAGGTAAAGATGTGCCTTACAGACTGTGTAAGAAGCAAAGAAGACCCACTCATCTAGTGTGGTGAACCTCTCTGCCCCTCATACAACCTTCAACAAACCTTCAACAAAAGGCCCAGTACAACCCAATGTCATCTACACAATTCCTTGCAAGGACTGTCACAAACACTACGTAGGACAAACAGGAAGAAAGTTAGCCACCAGGATACACGAACACCAGCTAGCCACAAAAAGACATGACCCTCTCTCCCTCGTAGCCCGACACACGGATGAAAAAAACCACCGTTTCGACTGGGACATCACATCTATCCTGGGACAGGCTAAGCAAAGACATGCCAGAGAATTTCTAGAGGTCTGGCACTCCAACCACAACGCCATAAACAAACACATAGATCTAGATGCCATCTACCAACCCCTCAGAAAACGAACAGGAAATGACATCACCACAAACCCCAGGAACCCCATCCAGGAGAAAGATATAAATAAAAAGCAGGAGACAACAGCTTCGCTTCACTTGGAGGTCGCCACTGATGATGTTACCTAGCCAGGTAATTAAACATCTGGATATCAAACCTACAGCTCAGCGAGCAAACCTACACCCTAAACCCCTTCAACAAACCCTTGGGCCCAGGTAAACTAGATAGTTAGGGTTGATTGGATAGATAGCCTTTTGCAGTTGCTTGAGCCAACGCCACCAGGAAGTGATAGATTTACACAGAGTTTTAAGTGTCTAGAAATGTAAAGCAGCAATAAAGGTTCAATGTTAGATGGATTTAGATTGTTTTCAGTCAATCATTGCAATTTGGAAAACTGTATTGGAGGTTTAAAGCTTGCATTTTTGAAAATTCCATTCACGTTCAACCAAGATGGCTGTCCTGTACTACAGGAGAAAGACTCCATCATCCTGCATCAAATCCTTTGACTGCAGCAGAATTACCTGAACTTATCTGAGGAATCTGAATGCACAGAATACATTGAGCCAAACTGCTGCATTTTGGGAAAGCAAATCTTAGCAGGACTTATACACTTAATGGTAAGGTCCTAGGGAGTGTTGCTGAACAAAGAGACCTTGGATTGCAGGTTCATAGTTCCTTGAAAGTGGAGTCGCAGGTAGATAGGATAGTGAAGAAGGCGTTTGGTATGCTTTCCTTTATTGGTCAGAGTATTGAGTACAGGAGTTGGGAGGTCGTACAGGACATTGGTTAGGCCACTGTTGGAATATTGTGTGCAATTCTGGTCTCCTTCCTATCGGAAAGATGTTGTGAAACTTGAAAGGGTTCAGAAAAGATTTACAAGGATGTTGCCAGGGTTGGAGGATCTGAGCTAAAGGGAGAGGCTAAACAGGTTGGGGCTGTGTTCCCTGGAACGTCGGAGGCTGAGGGATGACCTTATGGAGGTTTACAAAATTATGAGGGGCATGGATAGGATAAATAGACAAAGTCTTTTCCCTGAGGTGGGGGAGTCCAGAACTAGAGGGCATAGGTTTAGGGTGAGAGGGGAAAGATATAAAAGGGAAATAAGAGCCAACTTTTGTACGCAGAGGGTGGTACGTGTATGGAACAAGCCGCCAGAGGAAGTGGTGGAGGCTGGTACAATTGCAACATTTAAGAGGCATTTGGATGGGTATATGAATAGGAAGGGTTTGGAGGGATATGGGCTGGGTGCTGGCAGGTAGGACTAGATTGGGTTGGGATATCTGGTCAGCATGGATGGGTTGGACCGAAGGGTCTGTTTCCATGCTGTACATCTCTATGACCCTATGTTTCCAGAAAACTTTCAGACGTGACTCAAATGTGAAAGGTTCAAATTCACTACTAGATTCTGTCCAAATGGAAGAGCACATTGTGAAGAGAGCAACATATTTGCTTGGGTAGGGGATTGGTTAGCCAACAGAAATAGAGAATATATAGACTCCCAGTTTTTAAGTTGACATGTGGGGAGTTCCACAGGGTTCAATGTGTGCTCTCAACTATCTACAATCAGTATCAATGACTTGGATGAAGGAATTGAATGTATGGTTGCTAAATTTATAGATGAGATGAAGATAAATTGGAAAACAAGTTGTGAAGAGGACATGAGTTTGCAAAGGGATATAAATAGGTTAACTGGGCAGACAACAATGTGGCAGATAGAGTACAATATGAGGAAATGTGGACTTGTCCAATTTGGCAGGAAGAATTGAAGGGGAGCACATTATTTACAAGGAGATTGGAAAACCCTGAGGCACAGCGGGATCTAAGTGTCTTGGTTCATGAATCAAAAAAACATTGCTATTCAGGTACAACAAAATAATAGGAAAGCAAATAGGTGTTGTCATTTATTCCAAGCAGAATGGACTGTAGAAGAAAGGAAGACTTTCTATACTGTTGTGAGACCATATCTAGAGTACAATATACAACTTTGATCTTGTCAGTTAAGAAAGGATATGATTACATGAGAAACAGTTCAGAGAATGTTCACTTGACTGGTTAAAAAGGCGTTTGGCACCCTTGCCTTCATTGCTCAGTCTTTTGAGTATCGGAGTTGGAAAGTTATTTTGAGGTTGTACAGGACTTTTGTGAGGCGTCTTCTGCAATTCTGTGTTCAGTTCTGGTCCCCCAGTTACCAGAAGGATATTATTAAATTAGCGAGGGTTCAGAAGAGATTTTCCTAGCAATTGCTGGGTATGGAAGGTTTAAATTATAAAGAAAGGTTAGGTAGACTGGGACCTCTTGACCCTGGAGTGTAGGAGGTTAAGAGGCGACCTGATAAAGGTTTATAAAATAATAGAATTAATGGTAATTATCCTTTCCCTGGGATGGAGGATTTCAAGACTAGTGGACACAGTTTTAAGTTGCGAGAACAGAGATATAAAAAAGATATGAGAGGTAATTTTTTTACATAAGGACTGGTTCATGTGTGGAATGAACTTTCTGAGTAAGTGGTGGATGTGGGTACAATTACAACATTTAAAAGACATTTGGATTGGTACATGAATTGGAAAGGTATGGAGAGATATAAACTAGAAGCAGGCACGTGACATTGCTTAGTTTGGGATAATGTTCAGCATGGACTGGTTGGACTGAAGGGTCTGTTTATGTTCTGTATGACTCTATGACTCTATGACTGATACCTGAACTGGGAAGGTTATCATATGAGGAAAGGTTAGATCTATAAACATAGGAGGTTAGAAGAATGAAACAATTAAGTCCCTAATTGCAGAATTGATAGGGTGGATGCTAAAAAGATGTTTCTCTTTGTGGAGAAGTCAGAATTACAAGGGATACTTTAAAAATAAATAGTCTCCCATTTCAGATGGAAATGAAGAATTTTCCCTGTCGGAGGTTCACATTCTGTGGAAATGTCTTCCTCAGAGATTAAGTGGAGACATGGTCATTGAGTACTTTCAAGGCAGATATTTTCATGACAAGAAAATGAAAGAGTTTAAGAGGCAGCCAGGAAAGTGGAGTTGAGGCCAAAACCATGTCCATCACAATCCCATCATTGGCGGAGCAGACCTGAGCAGCCAAATGGCCTGCTCCTGCTCTTAAATTAATACGATTGCCTGCCAACAGACAGTGGTAACATCACCAACATCACCCAATGGATGTATAGCGCCAAAACACCCATCTGTGATCTTCTTGCTCAGTAAATTTTATCTCTCTTTCTGATTAGATTCCCTACAGTGTAGAAACGTGCCCTTCAGCCCAACCAGTCCACACCAACCCTCTGAAGAGTAACCCACCCAGACCCATCTCCCTCTGACTAGTGCACCTAACACTATGGGAAATTTAGAATGGCCAATTCACCTGACCTGCACACCTTTGGATTGCATGAGGAAACCAGAGCACACGGAGGAAACCCACGCAGACACGGGGAGATTGTGCAAACTCCACACAGATGGTCTGTCCAAGGCTGGAATTGAACCTGGGACCCTGGTGCTTTAAGGCAGCAGTGCTAACCCCTGAGCCACCATACCACCCTCCACTGTGCTGCCCTTCAAATTATTTTTCAGGTAAAACAGGAAGCAGTATTGTTTTTTGGTTTTTCATAGCAATTTTCAATATTTTTAGGAATTATTTTCCTCATCAAAATCTGCTATGCTCTTAGTCACGTGAAAAATGGGAGAACTTCCCTGAAACCCAGGTTTTTAAACACGCTAGCACAACTAATGTACACGATTGGAGGTTGAATGAGCTGAAATTTTGATTATCCAGCCTACAACAGATAAATAAATGATGTGAGATTGACACTTCTTTGGTTTCCCATTGTTTACAGTTGAAAATCACATGACGCCAGGTTATAGTCCGACAGGTTTCTGAGAAAATACAAGGTTTTGAAGCGCTGCTTCTTAGTTGGGTAGTTACCTGGGCAGTGCAGCAGATTTTAAAAAGGATGGTTAGATCTTCAAAGCGATGCAGAGGAGATTGCTGTAAGTGTCAATAGACTTCAGATCAGAGAAGCTGGGGCTGTTTATTGTGGTGATGATTAAGGAATATTTCAAGAAGCTCAACACCATCCAGGACAAAGTAGCCCATTTGCCCAACCAACACCTTCAATATTCATTTCCTCCTCCCATTGGTGGTGGCCTCAATGTGCTTCACCTACATGGTGCAATGCAGTAACTCATCAAGATTCCATAGGTAGCCCCTTCCAAACTACTAAGCTCTCCCATCGGAACAACACGAGTAGCAAATACCTGGGAGCACCACCACCTACAAGTCATACACCATCCTGACAACTGTTCTTTCACTGACAGTGAGTCAACATCTTGGAACTTCCTCCCCAAGAGCATTTGGACTGCAGCGGTTCAAGGATGCAGCTCATCACCACCTTCTCAAGGTTAATTAAGGTGGGCTATAAGCTCATGAATAATTTTTAAAAACTCACTCAAAACTGCGGATGCTTCGATCGAGAGAAAGAGTTTGCACTACTTGGTGGGACAGTAACCAAAAGGTGCAGGTTTCATATAATTGATAAGAAAAAAGGAAGAGAAGCTATCAAGTCAATATGATCTAGAATGCACTGCTTCAATGGAAGGTGAAAGTATGTTCTTGAGAACTTTCCAAGGCTGATTTGTTTACATCTTTGTAAAGGAAAAGGATAGCTGAACTATGGGGAAGGAACAGGACATTGGAACTAATTGGAGAATCCATAAAAGAAGAAATCCACATATGATGGGCTGAATGGTCTCCTTCAGTGTTGTATGAGTCTAAGTTTCTGCAAGCGAGTTATACCTGGAAGACTCAGAGTGATCAGAAAGTGATTTTCAATTCAAAATCCATCAAATTGGGAGGAATATTAAATAATAAAATTCCCACAATTTCAACGAGGAATGGGAGGAAGGTTGCAATTATGGTCCCTGGATCATAGAGTCATAGAGTCATAGAGATGTACAGCATGGAAACAGACCCTTCGGTCCAACGCGTCCATGCTGACCAGCTATCCCAACCCAATCTAGTCCCACCTGCCAGCACCCGGCCCATATCCCTCCAAACCCTTCCTATTCATATACCCATCCAAATGCCTCTTAAATGTTGCAATTATACCAGCCTCCACCACATCCTCTGGCAGCTCATTCCATACACGTACCACCCTCTGCATGAAAAAGTTGTCCTTTAGGTCTCTTTTATATCTTTCTCCCTCACCCTAAACCTATGCCCTCTAGTGTTGGACTCCCCGACCCCAGGGAAAAGACTTTGTCTATTTATCCTATCCATGCCCCTCATAATTTTGTAAACCTTTATAAGGTCACCCCTCCACCTCCGACGTTCCAGGGAAAACAGCCCCAGCCAGTTCAGCCTCTCCCTGTAGCTCAGATCCTCCAATCCTGACAACATCCTTGTAAATCTTTTCTGAACCCTTTCAAGTTTCACAACATCTTTCTGAAAGGAAGGAGACCAGAACTGCATGCAATATTCCAACAGTGGCCTAACCAATGACCTGTACAGCCGCAACATGTCCTCCCAACTCCTGTACTCAATACTCTGACCAATAAAGGAAAGCATACCAAATGCCTTCTTCACTATCCTATCTACCTGCGACTCCACTTTCAAGGAGCTATGAACTTGTACTCCAAGGTCTCTTTGTTCACAACACTCCCTAGGACCCCATCATTAAGTGTATAAGTCCTACTAAGATTTGCTTTCCCAAAATGCAGCACCTCACATTTATCTGAATTAAACTCCATCTGCCACTTCTCAGCCCATTGGCCCATCTGGTCCAGATCCTGTTGTAATCTGAGGTAACCCTCTTTGCTGTCCACTACATCTCCAATTTTGGTGTCATCTGCAAACTTACTAATTCTACCTCTTATGCTCGCATCCAAATCATTTATGTAAATGACAAAAAGTAGAGGGCCCAGCACCGATCCTTGTGGCACTCCACTGGTCATAGGCCTCCAGTCTGAAAAACAACCCTTCACCACCACCCTCTGTCTTCTACCTTTGAGCCAGTTCTGCATCCAAATGGCTAGTGCTCCCTGTATTCCATGAGATCTAACCTTGCTAATCAGTCTCCCAAAGACATCAAGGTGATTAAAGCACATCCACTCTCCCACATTGTCCTGGTTCCTTACCTCTCGCAGCTGTTTAAGAGTGAGATGGGGTAGAAGTTAAGGTAGGGACAGTGTTAATGTCCACACACAAGGAATCACAATAGTGTAGGACAGGTTGGATTTAGTAATCGACCATCTCCTGTCTGTCAATTTTGAATGTTCGATATATCTCTATATTTATGTGTACATAAATATATGAGCACATGTACTTGTGTGTGAAATGTACAGGACTGCAGTTATCATAAAGGGAAGTAACAGCACTCTTTAAATATGTGGCAAGAGCTGACAGAAACACTGTCCTTTGCATTGGATCTTGCCATTGAATAACACAGCGAGAAACCCGATTTGGAGCCTTTTATTCATGAAGAATAGTTTCCAACTCTTTTGTGTGCAGTTTCACAGTTGGGTTAGAGTTCACGGTGCAGCTGAATGGAATAGGGATGATGTCAGTTAACAACAGTGCTGGATATCCCTGACACTCACAATAACACATCAACCACTCATCCGGCTCAAGGGGAACAAATTTGACAGTGAGTGGCTGCTCAAAGACTGCACCTTTATAGACAGGACTAAGGTGGATCTGTTGACTTGGTTCCCAAAACACATTGGGAGGACTGGAGTTCCCTTGCTTTTGCGGCTTTGATGATTCTGGCAAGCCATCTGATCAAAATTCTCCCCCCACTCCTCTTCAAACAGAATACATGTTGGGATCTTGAAATCTTTCCTCATCTCGGTCTTAAGTGGCCCCCTGTAATCTGGAACTGTAATCAGGAAAACATCCTCCCTGCATCTGGTCTATCTAGTCCTGTTAGAATTTTATTCTTCTCAATCACATCTCCTTTAATTCTTCCAAATCCCAGCAACTGGGTGGCACGGTGGCTCAGTGGTTAGCACTGCTGCATCATAGCACCAGGGACCTGAGTTCAATCCCAGCCTTGGGTGACTGTCTGAGTGGAGTGTGCACATTCTCCCTGTGTCTATGTGGGTTTCCCTTTGGGTGCTCCAGCTTGTTCCCACAGTCCAAAGATATGCAGGTTAGATGAATTGGCCTTGCTAAATTGCCCATAGTATTCAGTGGTGTGTATGCTAGATGCATTAGTCAGGGGAAATATAGGGTTGGGGAAAGGGTCTGGATAAGTTACGCTTTGAATAGATAGTGTGAACTTAATGGGCCAAATGACCTGTTTCGACACTGTTGGGATTCTATGAACTGCTGGTCTAGTAATACCAATCTCGTTAAACACAATTGTCTTGCCATCTCCACTATCAGCCTAGTGAACCTTTGCTGCACCCTCTCCAGAGCAAATGTATCCTCTCTCAGGTATGGAGACCAAAATTGCACAATAAGCTCCGAATGTGGTCTTATCAATGCACTGCATAAGTGCAGGAAGACATCTCTACTTCTCAACTCACAACCTCTTACAATGAGATCCAGTATACCATGATGAAGGGCTCCTTCCCGAAACGTCAATTTTCCTGCTCCTCGGATGCTGCCTGACCTGCTGTGCTTTTCCAGCTCCACTCTAATCTTGACTCTAATCTCCAGCATCTGCAGTCCTCACATTTGTCCAGCATACCATTGACAATCCTAATTGTTTACTGAACCTACCTGTATACTTTTCCAGCCCCACTCTAATCTTGACTTTCATTGATTTGTCTATAAAGACACCGAGACTTCTTTGTACATCCACATTTCCAATCTATCATCCTTTCAATAATACTCCACTTTTTTGTTGTTCGCACCAAGGTATACCGCATCTGCCATGTGTTTGCCTCCACACTCAACTTGTCTAGATTGACCTGAAATCTCCTGACATGCTCCTCACTGCTGTAATGTTAAATATACGGCAACTAATGGGCTTCCAATAAGCAGCAATGTGATCATTAACATATCACTTCCTTTACGTGTTGGTTTCCCTTTCAATTAAAAATAAAGTGTTTTATTTTCCACAAAATGACCATGCTAATTGATTATGGTTACCTTAATGCTGCATTGGCAGAGATGGACTGGACACAATTAGGATAGATCGGGGCAAAACATGTGATTTGCATTACGTCAGGAAAACCTGCCTTCAACTTCTCGTAATGTCCCCCTGTCCCTTCCAGGGGGTCATGGCTGAGACAGAAATTTTTATCAACTTTGAAGGTTAGATTGGATTGGAGAATGAAGGAAAATGGGTCTGAAGAGATATGGGAAATATGTGACGCAAGCTATTCACTTGTGTAGAGGTTAAAAACCAAAATGGATTGTTTTTGACGAAATGATGTGTTTCCACAAAGGAACCTCTAGCAACCTCAAGCAGGCCACCATATATAGCATTGAGGCACTGACCACTCTTCATTGGCTATGAGGGGCTGGGTACGATCAACACGAGACTCTCCAAGCGGGTGCTCTACTCCTGGCTCCGAAACGGCAGGCGAACCCCAGGTGGACAACAGAAACACTTCAGGGATACCCTCCAGGCCTCACTGGTGAAGTGCAGCATTCCCACAGACACCTGGGAATCCGAAGTGGAGGAGGAGCATCCGGCAAGGCATGGGCACCTCGAGACTTGCTGTCGGGATAAAGTGGAAGCCGGTCGGAAACAGAGAGAGAAGCACCCTGTCACACCAAAGCCCCACCCACCCTTTCCCAAGACCACCACCTGCCCTAAGTATAACAATCTGTGGTAGCTGCATCAGTCTGTACAGCCAGCCACGAGACTCACCCTGACAGTGGGAGAGAGTCATCCTCGTCTGTGAAGGACTACCAATGATCTGTGCCCTCTGATCACCTCTTCCCTCTCCACCTAAGGAGAGCTGAGATAACTGATGTGAGGCCCTTGAGAGGGCAAGAACATGACACACAGACTCATGCACAGTGCAGGACCTACAAGCACTATTGGCTCACTTTGTGCTGCACAGTTCCCTGCCCCAGGCATCGCTGACCACTGTATTCACCCCCAACCCTTGTGCACACAGAGGTCAGGGAGAGAATGGAGATGTTTGACCAATGCTGCCAGTGGACTCCATTGCCCTGTATGCCCCTAGTTCCTCCTGCTTCCACATGCTGCTGCGGGGGTCTCAACATGACAGTCAGCCCATGGTGCATCCTGCGTGGAAATGAACTTAGGCATCGTGCTGGCACATTTACATTCAGGGCAACACAGAGATCATGCAAACAGATGTTGAGTAAAATGATTCAAACTTATGCAAAGGTGATATGCAATGTCACCTGTGCTGCCAAAGTGCCCATGAAAGGCAGCTTTCATTTCTTTCCTTCCCTTTCCATGTTAGTGATGTCCGAGGTTCTGCAGCAGGGTCACAGGGAGCCTGCTCAGCACCTATGCTCCCTCAAAATGCTCCCGTCACTGTGTGGATCTCCGAGGTCCATGGACAACAGCCCACTGTGAGTCGATGCGTCTGCGCAATGAACAGGGTGCACCGACCCTCCAGGCAGGCTGTACAACTTCGATGGAACATTAGATTGGATCAGAGGGTGAAGGAAAAGGGGCATGAGGGGCTGTGGGAGCTGGGTGGGCAATTGTGATGCAAACTACTCGCTTGCCTCAGCAGTGGAACCTCGAGGTTTGGCCAGAGGATATCATGGCCTCTGTATCAGGTCAGCCTTGACATACTGAGAGACTTCTCGCCAGAGGCAAGTGGAGTCTACTGGGAAGCCCATGGGCGCAGGCTGTCAGCAGGGTGTAGCATTGCTGGCCATTCCTCAGGACTGTGGAGGCCACACTGTCGGTGTTAACCTCTGACCATGCTGTCAGGGGCTGGTAGTGGGCCTCCTTTGCCTGTCCCTTCAGGAGAGGGATACCCCTCCTCTGCACCACCCCATTCCACCACAACTGCAGGTCCCGGTTAGTGCCATTTTTCCCTTTTCCCACCATATTCAGAATGAATTTCCACCACCGAACAGGATGGCTTTGAAATGCCTTGGGTGTCAGGAATGCTGGTCTTTTGGTGAGTGATGAGTTCTTTCAGAAATGGCAACTGGTAAATTGGGGCCATTTTGGGGCAGAGAATTAGCACAAGGACTTGATGAGGCAGGTTTGGTAAGTTACAGCGAAAGATTTTGCTGGACCTCACAGTGAGAATCATGTCATGAAACTTGACAAAGAGTAGTCAAAGAAAGATTCAGGCCACTAAAATTCCTCCCTCCACAGATGCTGCCAGACCTGCTGCGTTTCTCCACTTTTCGGTTTTATGCGAGAGTTTCAGCGTTCACAATCTCTTGATTTTTGGGGGAAATGGAGTTGATGTTGAAGGTCAGACATGATGTACTTTCATGTCAGAATAGACTGAAGGGACGGAATGACTTTCTGCTGCTCCCATCTCCTGTATTCTTAGAGCCAATGAACCCCATAGTGACTGCAAGTTATGCTGAAAAGCATTTTAAAAGTCAATTAAACAACTGTGACAAAGCTGCTCCTTTAACATGGTTATGTTGTCCTTGGTTTTTAATTCAGAGAGGTTGTAAAAGACACAGACTCCGAAAAGTCTGGACTTGAAGGGTTTTAGGGCTAATTTGATTATAGCTAACAGATACTGCCTCAGACAAAAGGCTTTTAAGTTTTAAAAAAACACTTGTATAACAGAAGGGGAGTGGCCAGTTCTCCCAGCTCAGCATTTCTCTGGTTTGGTTTAGTTTTTAGCATGGGAGAGTTGAAAAAGCTGCTGGACCCCAAAGAGGCAGGTCCAGGCTGATCCTCCTCTCTCTCTCTCTGGCTTCTCTCCCGTGAGACCCTGTGTTTGATTTTACCTTTTGTGCCAAAGGGTGTTTATGGGGATTGTTGCAGGAATTTGGAACAGTATCATTAAGTTCGGATGATCCGTTGGGTTTTCGGATAGGTTAAGTTTTTGCTTGTGTGTCATTCGGTTATCTTGTAAATAAATTCTGTTTTGTTTAAAAGTAAGTGGCTTGACCAGCTGCATCTGTCCTGGAATATCCACTGTACACCTGCTTAAAACAACTAGCAAATTTAGACTCTAGGCTACTTTCTTGAAATGTTTTGAGGAGGCCTGGCTTAGTCCATAACACAGCTAAGAATTAAAAGTTGAACCTGGCTAAGAGTCCAACCATCCATTGAAACAATTATGCCCAGGTAATGCCTCTCTGATTGATAGCTCTAGCTCTCTGTTCTATTCTGTCAACTCATTCTGCTTAGTATTTTCACATGTTAAGGAGGTTTAAGAGCTTGCTGTTTCTACTATTAATACTTGACGGGTCTGGACAATTAACAATTTTATTGTGCTGGCAGGAAGGGAATTTTTATGAATTGATTGATTAAACAATTCCTATTGTTACTTTACATTCATTGGTTTTATGCAGTGCACGTGTATGGTGGTTGGATGACAGTGCAAGTGCATCATCTGGGAAGTGTGAGGGGCCATAGAGTTGGCATGGATAGACCAAGGGGATTGAGTGAGAGGATCTGGGGAAGTGCTAGGATGTGGACTGCAGGGTCTCACTGCTTTCATTGTACATGAGGGAAAGTTCCAAAGCATTGAGGCAGACCCTGCACAGTAGTCTCTGAGGCTGCCTCAGACCTCTGGTGGTTACCCTGATTCAAGTCGGCACTGGCCATGCCTTTGAATCACCTCACTTCCCCCACAACCCCCCACCCACCCCAACCTCACCATCAAATGAAAAATAGCACCTCAGAAATCACTCTTGTTTCTGGCCCAGTTCTCCATCCACACTCCCTCTCTGCTGGAACAGATCTACAGCAGTCTAGATTAGAGTACTGCTGGAAAAGCACAGCCAGTCAGGCAGCATCCGAGGAGCAGGAAAATCGACATTTCGGGCAAAATCCCTGCTCCTCGGATGCTGCCTGATCTGCTGTGCTTTTCCAGCACCACTCTAATCTAAACTCTGATCTCCAGCATCTGCAGTCCTTACTTTCACCTACAGACCTCCAGCAGTTTGTCCAAGTGTCAATTTGTTCATATGCAGGTAGAGAAACAATGGCCTAGTGGTATTATTGCTAGACTATTAATCCAGGATGCTCAGCTAATGTTCTGGGGACTTGTGTTCAAGTCTCACCAAGGCAGTTGGTGGAATTTGGACTCACCTGCTCCTTGGATGCTGCCTGACCTGCTGTGCTTTTCCAGCAACACAAATTTTGACTCTGATCTCCAGCATCTGCAGTCTTCACTTTCTCCTATTAGCTCCAAATGACCCAATGTTGGACACTGGACACCAACATCTCATGGCATGCTCCATGGACACGCCACACCCGTATAACATGTCCAAAGACATAGGAATCCGATGTGCAGCAACTTCTAAGAACCCTCATGGCACACCTACAATCCGCCGACAGGACACTTCTGCTCTTCAGTGCAGCACCTCGCGTTGCCCTGGTAACTCTCATTGCAAAGCTGCTGCAACAACACTGTACACTCAAGGACACACACCCCGCTTGTGGACTGGACCAGGCTTTGCACTTACTGTTAGAGCACTCCCTCACTTTGAGGTTTTCTGGATGTTCACAGCATTCCTGCCTTGCAGTTTTAGCCCCTCAGCCAGAGATTAAAAAGCTTATATTACTGCAGTCTTGCCATGCCATTTAGTGCAAGCACAACATGAGGAAGCTTGGCAGAGTTATAAGCAATTCTCAGTCAAGTGGCTCAGTGGTTAGTACTGCTGCCTCACAGCACCATGGACCCAGGTTCGATTCCCACCTCGGGCAACTGCCTGTGTGGACTTTGCACATTCTCCCCATGTCCGTGTGGGTTTCCTCTGGGTGCTCTGGTTTCCTCCTACAATCCAAAGATGTGCAGGTCAGGTGAATTGGCTATGCTAAATTGGCCATAGTGTTCAGGGGTGCGTAGGTTAGATGCATTAGTGAGGGGGAAGTGTAGAGTAACAGGGTAGGGGAATGGCTCTGGGTGGGATACTCTTCAGAGGGTCAGTGTGGACTTGTTGGGCTGAAAGGCCTGTTTCCACACTGTAGGGATTCTGTGATTTGGAAATCAAGAAGGATAGCCTTTGCTCAGTTGGTCCCTGCACAGTAAGTCAGGGACAATCTGCCTCACAGCGCCAGAGACCCGGGTTCAATTCCCGACTCAGGCGATTGACTGTGTGGAGTTTGCACATTCTCCCCGTGTCTGCGTGGGTTTCCTCCGGGTGCTCCGGTTTCCTCCCACAGTCCAAAGATGTGCAGGTCAGGTGAATTGGCCATGCTAAATTGCCCGTAGT
>NC_057722.1:7461020-7465766 GCF_004010195.1 Chiloscyllium plagiosum | reverse complement strand
ATATCAAAGTTGAAACTTTATTGCTGGAACAGCACAGCAGGTCAGGCAGCATCCAGGGAACAGGAGATTCGACGTTTCGGGCACAGGCCCTTCTTCAGGAATGAGCAGAGAGTGTTCAGCAGGAGAAGATAAAAGGTAGGGAGGAGGGACTTGGAGGAGGGGCGTTGGAAATGTGATAGGTGGAAAGAGGTCAAGGTGAGGGTGATAGGTCGGAGTAGGATGGAGGCGGAGAGGTCAAGAAGAAGACTGCAGGTCAGGAAGGCGTTGCCGGGCTGGAGGGATTCGGCTGAGACAAGGTGGGGGGAGGGGGGATGAAGAAACTGGTGAAGTCCAAGTTCATCCCCTGCGGTTGGAGTGTTCCCAGTCGGAAGATAAGACGCTCCTCCTCCGACCGTCGGGTTGTTGTGGTTTGGCGGTGGATGAGTCCAATGACCTGCATATCCTCGGTGGAGTGGGAGGGGGAGTTGAGATGCTGTGCCACAGGTTGGTTGGGTTGGTTCGTCCGGGTGGCCCAGAGGTGCTGTCTGAATCGCTCCGCAAGTAGGCGGCCTGTTTCCCCAATATAGAGGAGGCCACACCGGCTGCAGCGGATGCAGTAGATGATGTGGGTGGAGGTGCAGGTGAATCTGTGGCGGATATGGAAGTTTCCTTTGGGGCCTTGGAGGGAGGTGAGGGGGGTGGTGTGGGCGCAAGTCTTGCACCTCCTGCGGTTGCAGGGGAGGGTGCCGGGAGTGGAGGTTGGGTTGGTGGGGGGTGTGGATGTGACGAGGGAGTCACGGAGGGAGTGGTCTTTACGGAATGCTGATAGGGGAGGGGAGGGAAATATATCCTTGGTGGTGGGGTCCGTTTGGAGGTGGCGGAAGTGACGGCGGATGATGCGCTGTACATGGAGATTGGTAGGTGAGGACCAGTGGGGTTCTGTCCTGGTGGCGGTTGGAGGGGCGGGGCTCAAGGGCGGAGGAGCGGGAAGTGGAGGAGATGCGGTGGAGGGCACTGTCGACCACGTCGGGGGGGAAATTGCGGTCCTTGAAGAAGGAGGCCGTCTGTGTTGTGCGTATTTTGAAGTGGTCCTCCTGGGAGCAGATGCGGCGGAGACGAAGGAATTGGGAGAATGGGATGGCGTTTTTACAGGGGGCAGGATGGGAGGAGGTGTAGTCCAGGTAGCTGTGGGAGTCGGTTGGTTTGTAGTAGATGTCCGTGTTGATTCGGTCGTCTGAGATAGAAACAGAAAGGTCTAGGAAGGGGAGGGAGGAGTCCGAGACTGTCCAGGTGAATTTGAGGTCGGGGTGGAAGGTGTTAGTGTAGTGGATGAACTGTTCAACCTCCTCGTGGCAGCTTCAGACTGACAGGCTTTGTCTGGGTGCACAACTTTTAAAGACTTTTAAAGACTATGCAGGAGCACGTCTGCCAAGTTGCTCCGGGAGTGGTGTTTGGTAAGGTGGGGTGGAAATCTCATGTAAGAGATGCCAATGGGGTGGTTGGTGAGCAACGAATGAGATGAGTATTGACAGGATACAGTGAGAAAGCCTGCTAGGCCTCACAGTGTCAACATAAAACCCAAATAAACTTGACAACACAGAAGTAGCTAAAAATGCATAAGATTTAGCCCAAAGTATTGAGAGATAAAAGCAGATAATGGGAATCTGTGCAAAGTCAGAGGGTGTTTTTTGATTAATGAATGGAAGATGAGGTGGAGGCACATTAGCCTCCAAGCCATTATTCGTGATGTGCACTGTGTCACATGTATTCATTGATAACATCTCCCTCCATCTCAATAGTGATGCCTGGGCTTTTCATTAACAGAGAAAAAGCACAGCCTTTGAAATGTTAACTGACTTTCTGTTTTTGGCAGTAACTGCTCCCGGGAGCTGTGAAGGCATAAAACATAGCCAGAGTCCAACTTTGCGATTGTTATCCAATCTCTCAAATGACAAAGTAATAACGAACTTGGATTTCCTTAAGGCCTTTCACAACAAATCATTCCAAAGTGTTTTCTAACTAATGACATAGAGTTTAGACTTTTTTTAAATGTCAAAAATGTACTTTATTCATAAAAATAATCTTTATGCACAAACATAGTCACTAGACTGGCTCAATTCTGTACATTCTTTGCAATTTAGGGAAACAAATAAATATTGGAGTGTCCCTTTCCCAGTGGTTCCAAACAAACAAATCCAAGGCATGTCTTTCTAATGCAAGACAATATTTTCATGTATTTACTGCAGCAATGCAGAAAACTCGCTAGCCAACTTGGCTACAGCAAGCTTATACAAAAGGCAACATGATAATGAGTGGATAATCTGTTTTAATGCTGTTGACTGAGGGTAAATATTGGCCCGCTAATCAGTTTACCTCCCCCTCTCTTTGTTGAAATAGTGCAATGTGATCTGCTACAGGCACCCGAGAAGGCAGATGGGACTCCATTTACATCTCACCCGAGTGACAATGGATCAAAGCCGTTCAGACTAGGGATGAGGCAAGGCTGTGAATACCTAGGCTGTAAACTGTGATGCTCAGCCCCCAAGACTCAAATCTGGTCAGTCAGTGGGGGATTTGCGGACAAGCAGCTGATGCCTGGGAAATCCAAAAAGCAGGAAAGGGAAGGGGAGAAGATTGCAGAGGAAGGACTGCATGATATATCTGCAAGTGATTGTGAAGCAGTAAAGGTTTCACTATTTGCAATATAAATCACCCTCTGACATTTGTGTTTTATACCCAGAACCCCATGTCCACTGACAGATAGATTCAATCGTGTCTTCATCTCTGAGAGCCTCGTAATATCTGTCTTAACAAACAATTGCATGGAGCACATCCGACTGAATTTGTCTGCTACTATCCATAGATAAGAATCCTATCTATCACCCAGAGAACATTTTTATGTATGAAATACAGCTACTACAAGCAGATGCATGCACAGGGTTTGTTCAAACACATGATTTCTATCTGGAATCCTATTAACTCAGTAAATACTGAATTATTCTTGAGAACGCAGGCTGACAATTCATTAGCACCTCACAACATGGACAAGTAATGTTAAAGGAATGACCTGCTTGATGTAACATTGCACATACCAATTGAGGATATTTAATTAATAGAGACTCTGTGTTGAAATATCAACATGCATATGTTGCCAGAGAATTTGTGTGATGTTTTCCATTGGAATGAAGCGTTGAAATGTCAGATGCTATCTCGTCTCCTTCTGCTACTTCACTTCTTTTTGTGAATTTTCTGTATGTTAAGATTGAGGGATGTCAGCGGGGGCTGGGCGGATGGAGTACTTCTCATCTCAGGCACTTGGTGCTGGCATCAAATATGCTGAGGTCCAGTGCAACAGAACCACAAAGTACAGTCTCCTCCACATTGATCCTACAACGTGCCTTCAAGGTTCAACCATGTGATGTTTGTGTATCAACAAGCATTAAAGAAGGTAAAAACATCATTCAATCTTCGAAAACTCATCTCTTCATTTGTCTAGCTTCCATACTGAAGCCCATCCAGTATCTTAACTTTTCATCAACCTCCAGTCCTCTGGTATAATGCCATTCCACTGGTATCCCATCTCACCCTAAAGTGCATCATTCTAGTCTCTCAGCATTGCACTTAGCGTCCAGATAATCTTCCTTATAATGACTTTTGTCTGGAACATTATTACAAAATTTTTTTTTGAGTGAATGAGTTTTATATGTTTCAAATTAAGATTACACTAAGCACAATTTACCTTCACTGGCATAAATTACATAGTACTCAAGATAATAGAATCCTTACAGTATGGGTGCAGGCCATTCAGCCCATTGAGTTTACACTGACCCTTCGAAGAGCATCCCACCCAGACCCACTACTATCTCTGCAACCTTGCATTTCCCATGGCTAATTCATCTCACCTGAATATCCCTTAACACTATGGGGAATTCAGCATGGTCAATTCACCTAACCTGCGCATCTTTGGACTGTGGGAGAAAACCAGAGCACCTGGAAGAAACCCACACTGACATGGGGAGAATGTGCAAACTCCATGCAGACAGTTACCCAAGGTTGGAATTGGACCCAGGTCCCTGGCACTGTCAGGCAGCAGTGCTAACCACTGAGCCACCATGCCAGCTGTAGTTTGTAACCATTTCTATTTCATACATTCCATTGAGATGCCTTTGCAATCTCCTTCCTGTTGGACATTCATATTTGAACTTATCTATTTTTCTTCAAAATTTACCGCCTTGTTGCCATTTACTGCTGTCTCTCTAATGCCTATTTTTAGCTCTGTTTAAACCATTCTTTTATCTATCAGAGTCACTTTCCGAACTGAATGTCAAATTAGAGATGGTTTTGTGTTGGCTATTGGAGTGATAGTTGTGCAAGCACAGAGCCTAACAAGCATTCTGGGCTCGATATGATCCCCCAGCTCCATGTCCCAAGAATGAAGCACCTAATCACCAACTTGTTAACAATGAATGAAGAAAACGCACTTCAAGTCTCTTCTAAACTTTCTATGCCTTACCTTAAATTTATGCCTTTGGTCATGAATCCATCTACCAAGGGGAAATGTTTCTTCCTGTCTACCCCATTATGCCTGTGATAATAGCATCCATCTCAATCATGTTGCCACAATCTCTTCTGTTCCAACGAATAACACTTCAACCCCAGGGCATCAATGTGGACTTCAACAGTTTCCGCATTTCCCCTTCCCCCACCTCACCCTAGTTCCAAACTTCCAGCTCAGCATTGTCCCCATGACTTGTCCTACCTGCCTAT
>NC_057722.1:7452745-7460673 GCF_004010195.1 Chiloscyllium plagiosum | reverse complement strand
CGACCTGTTCAACCAAAAACACAACTCAGGGTAGGGGCCCGTGCCCCAGGGCGATGTCCAGTTCGACCTGGTGTTCTCGGGCAATGACTCCACCTTTCGGATTTTAATGGGAGGAGCCTGGTAAAGCTCCCCGTGCTGAAAACCTGGAGGGCTCCCGCATGCCCTGTCCCTGGCAGCAACCTTTCCAGGGCATATCTCCCAGATTCCACAGCCGTGTTGGGGGTTGGCTGGAACAGGAGGAGGGAGGTCACCGAATCAGCCATCTTGTCGAATTGGCAAGGCGGGCTGAATGGCCTCCCCCTGCTCCCAGTTTGCGTCTTGTTGCCATCTGATGCCCTGGTCTTCCACTCCAAGGGGCAGTCCCATCTCAGCAGGATGTTGGCACTGTGGTATCTCTGACACCAGCCATTGACCTAAACGCCAGTCACCTACCTAATTCAGAGCACAGCCCAGTCCATCACCAACCTTCCATCCACTGACTCCACCTCCACTTCCCGCTGCATTGGGAAGGCAGCCAACATCATCAAAGACCCCTCCTACCCCAAACTCTTCCAACCTCTTCCATCGGGCAGAACATACAAAAGCTTAAATAAACACACCAACAGATTTAAGATCAGCTTCTTCCCCACTGTTATGAGACTACTGAATGGGCCTCTCAAATTAATAAATTTAATGTTGATCTCACTCTTTGTGCACCTTCTCTACAGCTGGTAACATTGTATTCCTCGCTCTGCTCCATTACCCCAATGCCCGTACTGCACGGAAAACAGAACATTTCACGTTACCTAGAAACATGTGACACTAATAAAACAAATCAAATCAAATCAAATCAAATCAAACATCCTGCTCAATCTCCTCTGTACCCTCTCCTACAATGTGGATTCAAGAACTGCACACAATATTCTAACCAACATTTTATACAGTTGCTCCCTGGTCTTAAACTCTATGCCTTAGCTAATAAAGGAAAGTAGGGAGGAAGAGCTTCCCGATGAAGAGCCTATTTTATGCTCAAAACGTCGATTCTCCTGCTCCTCAGATGCTGCCTGACTGGCTGTGCTTTTCCAGCACCACACTCTTCGAGGTTAATAAAGGAAAGTATACCATACACCTTTTTAACCACTTTACCTACCTGGACACTACCTTAAGGGACTGGTAGACATGCACACCAAAATCCATGGTGCTTTCCAGGACACTACCATTCATCATGTATTCCCTTACCTTGTTTGTCCTGCCCAAGTGCATCACCTCACACTTATCCAGATTGAATTCTATTTGCCACTGATCAGCCTGCCTGACCAGTCCATCTATACCCTCGAAGGCTACCGTCCTCACTATTTACCACCCCGTCAATTTTTGTATCATTTGCAAACTGACTGATTAACTTTCCTGTATTCAAGTCTAACTCAGTTATATAATCCAAAAACAGCAAGGTCCCCAAACACTGCTCCCTTCGGAATCTCACTAGACATAGGCTTCCAGTCACAAAACATCCCTTCACTGTCACCCACAGCTTCAGTGGATCCCATGAGCTCTTACCTTCGCAATCAGTCTCCCATGTAAGACCTTGTCAACAGCTTTACTGAAGTCCAAGTAGACTACATCAAATGCTTTGTTCTCCTCTACACACCATGAGGCGAGAATAGGCTTCGGTTTTAAATAAGATCTTGTTTATTCCATAATGCCAACTACGTTCACACAATATTTGTCTGATAGACACTGAAATAAGACTTTGAGGGAGACCTTGATGTTAATCTTATTCGTTTGAAGTCCAAAACTCCTCCCCACTTGAGATCATATGACATCACCACACTGGATAATGCTTAATGATCCCTGAGGATTAACCCTTTCAGACCTTATACCCTTCTCTAGCACCTCCTCCAAGCTTTTATTCTCATTATAAATATTTATACATTTGTGTATATACGTACATTTACCACAATCCTATCTCCCCCAAGTCTCTGAATTCACAAATTCATACATTTGATTGTCTTCAAGTAGTAATAATGTCTTCTGCATTTGTTTTGATCTATTTGATATTTGGACTTAGATAGAATCAGAATTAGAGGACTTCATCAATATCCTCAATAATGATTAAGGCTCTATTAAACTTAAAGCCACAACCCACAAATGCAGCATTAAGTTCACAGACACAATAGTATGCAGATTGGAACAAGACAGCAAACAAAAGGTATCAACAAATGTTTTTGTTTCTTTAACCTCAAAATAACAGACACACACTTATACACATGAAAAGATATCGCCTTGAACACAACTTCCACAGGCCGGTAAGGTCAATGCACTTCCCTTGCATATACATAGAGCTGGAATATTTTAACAATTACAAACTGTCTACTGAAGCTTGGATCTCCATCTCAGATAGAAATTTAAGAATTGACAGCGAATGGTTCATTACAATAGGATGCACTATTTGTCTTACCAGTAACTCCTGAATCTATACAGCCTTAAATTAAACATTCCACATTCATATTGCAAGGAATTTATTACTTTAAATGATTTGACATTTTTATTTGGACCCCTGTTAGCAACATGTTCCTTTGTTGACAGATTTAAGACTGTTGCTTCTCCTTTGTAACTACAGTTTCCCTCACATCCCTCTTACAGCGCCCTTATCATCCCCTTACCCTCCTTGTAGCTTCCTTCTCCCTCAGCTTCACCTCTTGCAGCCTTTCTTATCACCTACCTAAAATTGAAGTGTCCTTATCCGTCCCAAATCCTTCTGCAGCTGCCTCTGCCCTGCATCCCAGCAGGCAGAATTGCCGGATGCAGCAAAACGCTGCCCAAGCATGAGTTCCCTCATCATGGACACCACCAACCCTTCTCCTGCTTCATATTGCCCTGAGGCCAGTCCCACTCCCTAGTCTACAGATCTCAGATCTTTACTGCCTGCCCATGGCCACTGACACATGCTTATTCCACCACTGTACCTACACACATCTCCCTAAGGGTTAAAAATCACACAACACCAGGTTATATTCCAACAGGTTTAATTGGAAGCACACTAGCTTTCGGAGCGACGCTCCTTCATCAGGTGGAAGGAGTGGCACTCTGAAAGCTAGTGCTTCCAATTAAACCTGTTGGACTATAACCTGGTGTTGTGTGATTTTTAATTTTGTACACCCCAGTCCAACACTGGTATCTCCAAATAATGACTCCCTAAGGAGGACAACAATCCTCAGTAGCGCAAGCATCATGTCCATTCAAAGGATTACACCCACCTCATCCACTCAAACTACCAACACTTCCTACCATTTGCTATAAGCACCCACTCACTTCGTGCGCGTTCATAAAAAGCTCTTGCATCATCTTCCATCCATCTATACTTCCCGCTGCTTTCATCGGAAAAACAACCGACATAATCGAAGACTCCTCCCATCTTGGTAATATTCTCATTCACCATTTTCCGCCAGGTTTGTATGCATGCACAAACAGATTCAAGAGCAGCTTCACTCTCGCTGTTATTTGGCTTCTGAATGGACCACTCAAATTTTAAAGTTAATGTCGATCTTGCTTTCTGTACACCTTTTCTGGAGCCATAGCATTGTGTTCTTCACTCTTTCTATTACCCTGACATATTTTGTATGATATGGTCAGCTTGTACTGCATGAAAATAAAACTTTTAACCGTACCTAGATACATGTGACAATATTAAATCTAACCAGACCTTCCATAATTTTCAGTATCAGTCTTTGTCTCATTGTTGGTAAAATTGGCTTTACAACTGAGCGGAGAGGGTAAAGTCAGTCAGGCCTGGTTGGGGGTTTTGGAATAAAGTTCCTCTCTCACTGTTGGGGGATGATAGTGGAGTTGGCTGAGGACCAAGAGGACTATTCATGTGCTGACACAGAGACAGAAGTGGGCAAATCGATCTCATAAGTCATGCTCCCCTCCCATTAATGGCAGCTAACACAAGCATCTTATCCTTGTTCTCCAACAAAGGCACTAGCACCTGCCAGGGGATCTCCAGATGTAAGAGACTGCAATCTGAGCCCCTCAGCTCTATCTCCACTTCTGAGGAGGAAGCTTGTGAGCCCTCAGAGGATGCAACATCGAGGATGCAGGTGAAAGCCTCAATCAGCTCAAAGACTTTTATCTCAGTGGGAGTTTATCATGATGACACCCAGGGCACAGTGCACTGAGGGCATATCACTGACACGCCTCCCCAACTAATCGAGGAATAGCTGTCTAGTTTTCTGCCGTGAAGGAGGTCAGTGAAGGTAAGGGAGGAGGTTCTCAATTCTTTTTCTACTGTTGTTAGCCTCCTAGATTAGCCCTTACTTCGGAGAAGAAGCTGATTGGTGAGTATTGGTACTTTTTTCTGCTATCTTAATTAGATAACCAGTTTTTAAAGTTATGGTCAACAAAAACAGAAATTGCTAGAAAAGCTGAACGGTTCTGGCAGCATCTATGGTGAAAAATCAGATCTAACGTTTCGGGTCGAGTGACCCTTACAGTCAGAGTCAGAGAGATGTACAGCATGGAAACAGACCCTTCGGTCCAACTCATCCATGCTGACCAGATATCTCAACCTAACCTAGTTCCATTTACCAGCACCTGGCCCATATCCCTCCAAACCCTTCCTACTCATATACCCATCCAAATGCCTCTTAAAATGTTGCAATATTGTACCAGCCACCACCACTTCCTCTGGCAGCTCATTCCATACACACCACCACCCACTGCGTGAAAATGTTGCCTCTTGGGTTTAAATCTTTCCCCTCTCACCCTAAACCTATGCCCCCTAGTTCTGGGTAACCCCACCCCATAGAAAGGACCTTGTCGATTTACGTGCCCTTCATGATTTTATAAACCTCTCTAAGGTCACCCCTCAGCCTCCAACCCACCAAGGAAAACAGCCCCAGCTTATTCAATCTCCCCCTATACCTCAAATCCTCAATCCAAGCAACATCCTTGTAAATCTTTTCTGAACCCTTTCAAATTTCACAACATCCTTCCAATAGGAAGAAGACCAGAATTGCACACAATATTCCAACAGTGGCCTAACCAATGTCCTGTACAGCCGCAACATGACCTCCCAACTCCTGTACTCAATGCTCTGACCAATAAAGGAAAGCATAACAAACGCCTTCTTCACTATCCTATCAACCTGTGACCCTTCCTCAAAATGGAAGGGTCTGGGGAAGAGCTCTGAGAAAGGATCACTTGACCCTAAATGTTAACTCTGAATTCTCTCCACAGATGCTGCCTGACCTACTGAGCTTCTCCAGCAATTTCTGTTTTTATTGCTGATTCACAGCTTCCGCAGTTCTTTCGGTTTTTAAAGTTATGGGATGGCAGTTCAGTGGCCAAGTGGAATGTGCATCCTGAGGTATATGTGAAATCATGGATACACCGGACAAACACAAGTCCTCAAAGTGGGCAGGAGCTGCAGAAGTGTGAATCTGGCTTTATGGTAATGATTGAGTCAGGTCACTCAGTTGCAGGTGGCTTTGGGGTTTAATTCTACTGATGGCGCACAATGCCTCATGGGTACCCAGTCTTGAGCTGTCCTGCCAGTTGTTCCTGCGAAAAGTGGCCGAGCTGAGGCTGATAGCTAAGTTCGGAACCCATAGGGAGGGCCTCAACTGGGACCTTGGGTTCATGTCACATTACAGGTCACCACCATTGCACTATGCACACACACAGACACAACTACACACAGACACTCACACATTCCTACTGACACACACACTCCCACACTCACAAATGCACCCTCTCACAGACTTAGACCGCTTTACACTCACACACACACATATACACTCTCTCGTACAGACACTCAGAACCCCCCCACTCCAGACACACACACTCCTACAGCCACACACACATATGCACCCTCTCACAGACTTAGACACACACACACACATACATGCTCCTACAGACACACCTCCCACACTCACACATGCATCCTCTCACAGACTTAGACATTTTACACACACACCCGCATACACATACATTTTTGGGGTGAATTTGTACTTGGAGTTACATTGTACTTTCCTCAAAAACTGCATGAATCCATGTAAGACTCTGTTAACTCACTTTTTACATTAGAATCAGTTTAAACATTATAGCACAGACAGGGAACACAGGGGGCTAACATCTTCAACACCTCAACATCTTATCTGCACTGACACCAATTGTTACAGTTAACCTGAAAATGTAACTTTTAAGAACAGTTTTGTGATCTACATATGAAAGAAGTGAAACTATCATGGTCATTCTAACAGATGAGAGACTTAACAACAATGAAGGTATTTTTCAATGTATAATTTCAGTTACCTCACACTGTAAACTTTTGCTATAAATTCTGTGTCTTACAATTGTGCACTCCACAACCACCTGATGAAGGAGCAGCGCTCCGAAAACTAGTGCTTCCAATTCAATCTGTTGGACTATAACCTGGTGTTGTGTGATTTTTAACTCTGCCAGATGAAGATCTGTTTTCAGGTCTAGTTGCCCTCTATAAGAAAGATACTGTTAAACTTGAGAGATTGTAGAAAAGATTTACAAGGATGTTGCCAGGATTGGAGAGTTTGAGCTACAGGGAGAGGTTAAACAGGTTGGGGCTGTTTCCCTGGAACCTAGAAGTTTGAGGGATAACCTTATAGAGGTTTATAAAATCATGAGGGGCATGAATAAGGTGAAGTTTCCTAAAATGGGAGGGGGGGGGGGGTCAAAACTAGAGTGCATAGGTTTCGGGTCAGAGGGAAAACTTTTAAAAATACCTCAATCTGCTGCCAGCTTGCTGTGTTCTTCCTGTCTCCTGCTTGTCTACACTGGTAATGCCAAAGTTGGAGCTCTGTGTACAGTTCTGGTCGCAACATTACAGGAAGTTGATAGTTGCTGCCAAGAGTATGGAAGAGATTTACAAGAGTATTACCAAGGCGTACAAAGATTGTTTATCTTTGAACAGGGGAGGCTGAAGAACAACTTAATTAAGATGTATGCAATCATGACAAACCCTCCGTTTCTTCCTCTCCCGACATCCCCAACAGTACCCTTCCACCAACCCTCTCTTTCGTTTGGCCGAACTGGTCCTCACCCTTAACAGTTTCTCCTTCGAATCCTCCCACTTCCTCCAGACCAAAGGACCATGGGCACACGTATGGGCCCCAGCTATGCCTGTCTCTTTGTTAGCTACGTAGAACAGTCCATCTCCCGTAATTACACCGGCACCACTCCCCACCTCTTCCTCCGCTACATTGATGACTGCATTGGCGCCACCTCGTGCTCCCCCGAGGAGGTTGAGCAATTCATCAACTTCACCAACACATTCCACCCTGACCTTAAATTTGCCTGGACCATCTCTGACACCTACCTCCCCTTCCTGGACCTCTCCATCTCCATTAATGATGACCGACTTGACACCGACATTTTTTATAAGCCCACCGACTCCAACAGCTACCTGGATTACACCTCTTCCCACCCTACCTCTTGCAAAAATGCCATCATGTATTCCCAATTCCTCCGCCTCCGCCATATCTGCTCCCAGGAGGACCAGTTCCACCACAGAACACACCAGATGGCCTCCTTCTTTAAAGACTGCAATTTCCCTTCCCACGTGGTTAAAGATGCCCTCCAACGCATCTCGTCCACATCCCGCACCTCAGACCCCACTCCTCCAACCATAACAAGGACAGAACGCCCCTGGTGCTCACCTTCCACCCTACCAAACTTCACATAAGCCAAATCATCCGCCGACATTTCCGCCACCTCCAAACGGACCCCACCACTAGGGATATATTTCCCTCCCCACCCCTTTCTGCCTTCCGCAAAGACCGTTCCCTCTGTGATTACCTGGTCAGATCCACGCCCCCCAACAACCCACCCTCCCGTCCTGGCACCTTCCCTTGCCACCGCAGGAATTGCAAAACCTGCGCCCACACCTCCTCCCTCACCTCCATCCAAGGCCC
>NC_057722.1:7435506-7451307 GCF_004010195.1 Chiloscyllium plagiosum | reverse complement strand
TCATTTATCTCTCCACCCTTCAGGCACTCTGCCTGTATTCCTGATGAAGGGCTTTTGCCCGAAACGTCAATTTTCCTGCTCCTTGGATGCTGCCTGAACTGCTGTGCTTTTCCAGCACCACTCTAATCCAAAATCTGGTTTCCAGCATCTGCAATCATTGTTTTTACCTATCTGGAATTCACGGCCTAGTTTGGTGGTTGAGGCAGAAACCCTCACCTCATTTGAAAAGCACCTGGAACCACCCCTAGTGTACTCCCTTGAGTCTGCAAGGCGACAAACCAGATGCCAGAAAGTGGGATTAAATTGAATAGTCAAATTATTCAGCCAGTAGAGACATGATAGGCTGAATGACCTCTTTCTGTGTTTTCCTTGACTCTTTGGTTCTATATAAATGCTACACCAACAAATGCAAGTCAGAGTATAGGAATGCAGCAGCAAGTGGCTGATTTTGACTCCTCATAGATTAGATTCCCTAGAGTATGGAAGCAGGCCCTTCGGCCCAACAAGTCCACACCGACCATCCGAAGATTAACCCACCCAGACGCATTCCCCTACACCTTTTTACCCCTGACTAACCCACCTACACAATGGACAATTGAGTATGGCCAATTCACCTGACTAGCACATCTTTGGATTGTGGGAGGAAACCAGAGTATGCGGAGGAAGTCCACGCAGATATGGGGAGAATATGTAAACTCCACACAGACAGTCACCCAATGCGGGAATTGAACCGGGGCCACTGGTGCTGTGAGGCAGTAGTGCTAACCACTGAGCCACTGTGCTGCCCTGATAGCTTGTCCACCATCTACAGGGCACAGGCCAGGAGTGTGATGGAGTATTCCCCACTTGCCCAAATGGGTGCAGTTCCAGCAACAATCATGTTCCTTAACACTATCTGGGACAAAGCCACCCACTTGACTGGCACCATATCCACAAGTATCCACTCCCTCGACCACCAATACACAATAGCAGCAGTGTGTACCATCTGCAAGATGCACTGCAGAAATTCTCTGAAGAAACCACCTTCCAAAGATGGACCTTATGGATTTAGAAGGGCAAGGGTAGCAGATACGTGGTAACACCACATTTGCAAATTATTTTCCATACCATCCTGACATAGAACGACATTACTGTTTCTTTAGTGTCACTGGGTCAAAATCATGGAACTCCCTCTCTATTGGCATTGTGGATGTACCTACACCAAATGGACTGCAACGGAGAATGAATGAGGAACCTTGAGAAGTAATATACATTTGGCATGGCAACATTTAAGGAGAACGATTTCAGAATAGGATATCATTTTCCGGGTTAAATTTGTGGAATGTTCACTGTCCGTGATCATTATCCAGTGGTGATGAGTGTTCACTCTTCTGATCATTACCTAGTAAGTCTGAGTGGAAAATGGACACTAGCGGATCATTTGAATTTTCAGCCATTAGGAAGTTCAGTCAGTATATTGAGAAACACAATCCTTTTCTTGCCACATAGGGCAGCTGGGAAAAAAAGGACTGATTAACCTATTACCCTACACTCAGGTAATGTAATAGCGATGACACTACTGGCAACAGCCACCATGTCCGAGATTCTGAGAAGAGGAATGGAATAAACTGTATGGGAGAGGGATGAACTTACCTGGAAGTTCAGAATTTACTGTAGTATCTATAAACACAATGGATTTGAAACAAAGGCACTCATAAGTAGAGGGGAAAAGCTTTCCTGATTCAGAACAGGCCATGTGTTACTTGAAGACGGATCGACATAATCTTCAAAGCATTATATATGACTGGCTTCCTTGGACTGATAGAAACCAGTGGGTTATAGTCTTGTATTGTCGGTCAGCATTTCAATACTGAGACGTAAACATGGATGAAGGGTCTGACACCTAACTTACGCCCTAATTAGCAAATCTCAACTGGGCCTGTCATGGTACTCAGCACATCTGCATTGTGAGGAGGAAGAAATTCCTCACCCTGAATGATGTCCAGTTGCCCATGTCAGAAGCTGCACACATAACAGTGTCAGGTATGAAAAGGATTGAAATGGGCTAGAATGTCCAGATTAGAGTGGTGCTGCTCCTCGGATACTGCCTGACCTGCTGTGCTTTTCCAGCACCACTCTAATCTAGACTCTGATCTCCAGCATCTGTAGTCCTCACTTTTGCCTCTAATGTCCAGATGTTCAGCTCATACAACTCAGCAGTACCAAACAGGAGCTGCTGAACTGCACAAAGCCTGCAGGTCAGTGCAGCGCCTGTTTATTTTTGTGCGAGCATTTCAATGTCTGGAGATATCCCCTCGAAGAGTAACATACCAAGAGATGAGGGTGACCTCTGACCTTACAAAGGGTGTGACAACGCAAGTGTAGCCTCGCCCGTGCCTGCTGCCTCACGAGTCTTGTTCTCATTCCACGTTCCATTATTCTGTTTCAGGACAAAGGGGGGAAAGAAAACAAAAGCTGACAATGAGGGGAGGGACTGACATTGGTCCTGGCGAGAAGCCAATTCCCAGACATCTCAAATGCAGCGCTGCAGCATTTATTCAAACACAGGAAAGAATGTAGTGTCAGTTTTGAAACAAAAAACTGTGTTGGAGACAGGAACCCAGTGAGAGATAGTGAGTTGGAGATTTCCCTCAACACAGCCCTGGTTTATCAACACAATACAAATTTACTCTTCATTCCCATTCTATTGGATGTTCAAAATAGACAGAAAGTCTGCCTCAGTTTTTCCAGTTCTGAAGAAGACATATTGGACTGGAAACATTAACTCTGTTTCTCTCTCCACAGATGCTGCGAGGACTGCTAGGTTTCCCCAGAATTTTGTGATTTTATTTCAACTTTTCTAATATTCACCAGACATTATTTTGGTGTGAGAAATATTTTCCAGTCATCTTTTAAAGGGACTCGCTGATTGTGGCCTACAGTTTCCCATGAGTTGGCAGTCTTCTTTATCTGTTCCAAGTGCTTGTCCTTCAAACACTAGTCTGTGAGTGTTAAGACTGAAATGGTTACCTCAGCATAGAGGCCATCACTGCCCTTGGCCTCCAGTGTCAGATTATCCAGAAATGGCACCCATTCCAGTCAGAATGTGGCACCACACCCACAAGCATCCACTCCCTCTGTCACTGACATTCAGGAGCAGCAGTGTATACTATCTACAGGGTGCACTGCGGAAATTCACCAAACATGTTTAGACAGCATCTTCCAAACCCATGACCACTTCCATCTAGAAAGTCAAGGGCAGCAGATACATGGGAACACCACTAATTTCAAGTTCCCTTCCAAGCTATTCACATCCTGACTTGGAAATATATCACCATTCCTTCACTGATATTGGGTCAAGTTTCCTGGAATTCCCTCCCTAAGGGCATTGTGTGTCTGCTTACGACATTTAAGAAAGGTCATAAGGACAAGCATTAGATAAATGTGAGGTGCTGCATTTTGGGAAAGCAAATCTGAGCAGGACTTGTACTCTTAATGGTAAGGTCCTAAGGAGTGTTGCTGAACAAAGAGACCTTGGAGTGCAGGTTCATAGCTCCTTGAACGTGGAGTCGCAGGTAGATAGGATATGAAGAAGGTGTTTGGTATGCTTTCCTTTATTAGTCAGAGTATTGAGTACAGGAGTTGGGAGGTCATGTTGTGGCTGTACAGGACATTGGTTAGGCCACTGTTGGAATATTGCATGCAATTCTGGTCTCCTTCCTTTTGGAAAGATATTGTGAAACTTGAAAGGATTCAGAAAAGATTTGCAAGAATGTTGCCAGGATTGGAGAGTTTGAGTTATTGGGAGAGGTTAAATAGGCTGGGGCTGTTTTCCCTGGAGCATCGGAGGCTGAGGGGTGACCTTATAGAGGTTTATAAAATCATGAGGGGCATGGATAGGGTAAATAAACAAAGTCTTTTCCCTGAGATGGGGGAGCCCAGAACTAGAGGACATAGGTTTAGAATAAGAGGGGAAAGATAGTGGAGGGACCTAAGCGGCAACCTTTTCACACAGAGGGTGGTACGTGTATGGAATGAGCTGCCAGAGGAAGTGGTGGACGCTGGGACAATTACAACATTAAAAGACATCTGGATGGGTATATGAATTGGAAGGGCTTGGGGGATTACGGGCCAAGTGCTGGCAGGTGGAAGTAGATTGGTTTGAGATATCTGGTCGGCATGGACGAGTTGGACCGAAGGGTTTGTTTCTGTGCTGTGCGTCTCTATGACTCTATGACTCTACGTGGACGGCTCACCATCACCTTCTCAAATGAAAATAGGGATGTGCAATAAATTGATGGCCAGCCCGCAATGCCCAAAATGTACAAACAAATGAAAAATTTCTGGTATGAGCAGTTGAAGGGTGTTCAGGAATGGAAATCTTTTCAATATTTGTCTGTCCTTTAGCTGCAGGCAAACCTGAGATAATTGGGATCGTCCTGACTGAGCAACACAGAGATTAGGAATCAAACCTGACAATTCCACCCAAAGTGAGATACAAGACAAAGAATCCTCATGTTTGGCACCCAGTCTACCACATTAAAATTCACTCCCTCGATTTATGTACCGTTTGCAAGCTGTACTGCAGAAACCCAACCAAGCTGCCCTGATATCTCTTAATCCCATAACGTCTGTCACCCAGCAGAATAAGGGCAGCAGCATCTTGATTTGAAAATGTATCTCTGTTCCTTCATCATTTCTGGCTCAATATCCCAAAACATTCTCAAGACAAATTAGGATGGGTGATAAATGTGGGTCTTATCAGTAAAAGATCACACAACACCAGATTAGAGTCCACCAGGTTTATTTGGAAGTACAAGCTTTCAGAGCACTGCTCCTTTGTCAGATAGCTAATGGGGCACGATCATAGGACACAGCATTTTTAAGTAAAAGATCAAAGTGTCATACAACTGATGTGAAATATTGATCAAATCTAGATTGCTGTTAAGTTGTTAATCACTTAGAGTGGGAATGCAGGTTTCGATTAATTAATCTGTAAATCCCAGAACTTCTTTCAAGTCATGGTCCCAAGATAACTTAAGGTTTTAATAAAAAAAAGTGACATCTCAGCTCAGACAATGCAATAAAGGTGTGAGGTTAGAGTCTATCTGCATCCCAACCTTGAGTCAGACTGGTTTTATTCTCAAAGTAGGAATTTATAAAATGGGATGCTGACATCTAAGAATGAAATAAGTAAAAGAAATGAAACAGTGTTGTCACCTGTCTCCTAACAGCATCTGAAACACAATTAATTAGTTTGAAGAGCATTGTTGTGTGAGAGTCAGCCTCATACTTTCTCTGAAAGATCTCCATGTTGGACACCAGGAACAAACATCTCATGGCACTCTCCATCGGCATCGACACATGAATCCATGGACATTGGCAACCAACATGCACCAGTCTCTAGGAGTCTTCACTTACAGGTCACTTTCTGCTCTTGAGTGCTGCACGTCTGGCTGCTCCAGTAACTCACATTGTAATGTTGCAGCAAGGGCACTGTGCACTCAGGGACACACACCCAGCTCATGGACTGCACTAGGCTCCTCTCTCACTGTCATTATGCTCACTCACTCTGAGCCTACCTGGTCTCTCACAGCATCTCTGCCTCACCTTTCCTTTTTCAACATTGGTCCAGGAGTGATTGTAACAAGGTCAGCGGCTGGATGTCATAGAATATGATCGCCCTGATTGGGGCTGTTAATCTGTTCCAATCAGGGAGCCTGGGCTGACAGATATAAATAGGAGTGTGGGTGTTTCCTTTCTTCCTGGTGGTGGAAACTGAATAAAGATTCGTGCACATTGTGTCTCTCACTGTGTCTCACACCTGCACACACACAACATGGGTGCTGGGGAAAAAATAAGCACTACCGCAGTTAGGTGGTAGTGCGGGGGTAAAGAAAGAGAGAGAAAAAAATAACAGGAGGGCCAGAGGCTCTGTTCACTCTGAGAGCTGGCTCTGAGGGAGCTGGATCAGTGTCACGGACTCTCCTCGTGTAAATAAAAGGCTATTCAGTGATGGGATACTGGTCTCTGGAGTTACTGCAGTTATCGCATCCTTACCATTGGAAAGTTACACACGGCATAGAGGGAGTGCTGAGAAAGTTCATTACACCAACTCATGGCGATGAGAACACTAAAAATAAATAGGAGTGTGGGTGTTTCCTTTCTTCCTGGTGGTGGAAATTTGAATAAAGATTCGTGCATCTTGTGTCTCCCACTGTGTCTCACACCTGCACACACACACCATGGGTGCTGGGGAAAATATAAGCACTACTGCAGTTAGGCCATTGGTTGGGTGTGGGGGTGGGGGGGGGTTAAAATAAATAAATAAATAAATACATAAATAAATAAACAGGAGTGTGGGTGTTTCTTTTCTTCCTGGTGGTGGAAATTTGAATTAAAAAATGTGCACCTTGTGTCTTTCACAATGTCTCACACCTGCACACACACAACATGGGTGCTGGGGAAAAAAAATGGAAAAAAAAAGAAAAGAAAAAAAAACAGGAGTGACAAAAAAAAAATAGGAGTGTCAGACATCCTCGGAACAAATTACAGCAGAAGTTGCAATGTGTTCTGAAAACAAAAAAATATTGGCGATTACAGTGGGTCAGGCAGCATCCATGGAGAGAGAGAGAGAGAGAGCAATCTCACTCCATATCAGTGCTGATGTGAACTGACTTCATGACAACTCTGTTGAAAAGTCATCTAGTCTCGAAATAATAGCTTGCTTTCTCTCCATGGATGCTGCCTGACACTCTGAGAGTTGGGTCTGTGGGAGCTGAACAAGTGTCAAGAACTCTCCCCGTGTAAATGAAGGATGACTTGATGATGTGATATCAGCCTCTGTGGAGTTATTTCAGGTCCCTCAGCCAGAGTCAGAGTCATAGAGATGTACAGCACAGAAACAGACCCTCCAGTCCAACTCGTCCTTGCCGACCAGATATCCGAACCTAATCTAGTCCCATTTGACAGCACACAGCCTATATTCTTCCAGACCCTTCCTATTCATATACCCATCCAGACGCCTTTTAAATGCAGTAATTATATCAGTCTCCACCACTTCCTCTGGCAGCTCATTCCATACATGCGTGAAAAAGTTTTCCCTTAGGTCCTTCTTAAATCTTTTCCCTTTCACCCTAAACCTATGACTTCTAGTTCTTGACTCCTCCAGCCCTGGGAAAAGACCTTGTCTATTTAGAGTCAAGATTAGAGTGCTGCTGGAAAAACACACAGGTCAGGCAGCATCCGAGGAGCAGGACGTTTTGGGCAAAAGCCCTTCATCAGGAATAACCTTGTCTATTTACCCTATCCGTGCCCCTCATATTTTATAAACCTCTATAAGGTCACCCCTTAGCCTCCAATGCTCCAGGGAAAACAGCCGCAGCCTATTCAGCCTCTCTCAATAGCTCAAATTCTCCAATACTGGCAACATCCTTGTAAGTCATTTCTGAACCTTTTCAGGTTTCACAATATCCTTCCTAGAGGAGGGAAATCACGCAATATTCCAAATGTAGCCTCACCGATGTCCCGTACAGCTGCAACATGGCCTCCCAAATCCTATACTCAATGCCTGGTCTAAGCATAGCAAACACCTTCTGCACTACCTTCTACCTGCGACTCCACTTTCAAGGAAGTATGAACATGTACTCCAAGGGATACCAGGCTTATGTTACTTCTGTCTTTTTAAGCAGTTTAGAGGAGAGACAAGGCTAGCAAGCTTGTCATATTCATCAGCAGGCTTCAGTGAAGTAGAGGGGCTAACCTTTTCTCAGGAGACCCAGCACAGCAAGTCAAGGGCAGTCTCCAATAGCAGTACATAGGCTTGGGCACAGTCAGTCAGCCCCTCGTGCAGTCAGAGACAAGATGATGCTTACATCAGGGGTATAGAGCTTAAAGGTAAGCAGCCTCCCTCCTCATCTCGACTCTTTCTGGCCTCTTGTGGGCTGTGTTGCCTCCTGGATTGAGAGACTGGTAAGTATTGAAATTGAGTGGCACAGCTGCTGCAGTTGGTGGAGGTGGGTTCCGAGTGAACAGGAAGCAGCACAGAGGGCATGCAGTGTTAGTGGTGTCTGAGGTGTGAATAAATTGCAGACAACAGTTGGAGTGGGAGAGAATGAGCCTTAGTGGGAGGTGGGACTGGGTGCAGAAGTAGGGTGAGTGTGAGGTATCAGAGAGAAGACAGTGACAGCAAAAATGGCAGTGTGCAAAAAGTCATTGACCTTCTTCCTATAGTGCTGGGCATTATTCCAGACCATGGAGACTGCACTGGTAACTTTGGACCAGGTTAGCATGGTCTGGTGTCATGGCCTCCACTGCTGATCCTGGGGGAGGGTGATGTCCTGTCCCTGCACCACCCTGTTTAGCAGGACCTCCAGGTCCTAAACAAGAAAGGTAGGGTTTCTGATTTTCAACTGGAAGCCATGTCCATGACAAATATCAAGAGTCATGCAGGGTAGCTCCGGACTGACAGTGCCTGATCGGGTACACCATCGTTGGCGCAAGAGATGCCAGTGAATTCTGGGATATCTGCTGAGGAGGGAGTAATTCTGGGAACTGGGGCATGGTCAGATGAGGGTGGAATGGGACATGAGCATTGCCATAGGGATAGGATCAATAGTTCATGAGGCGAGTAGGTACGACACCGTGAGAAAATACACCAGGCCTCAGAGAGGAAAGAACCCTCTAAAATATCGACATAACTCACTCTTCAGTTTCAGATTCAGTTCAAACCATGTTTATTTATCACATTGCTGCCTGTGTATAAACTAGTTGCCACATTGCAACTGTGATGGCTCTTCCAAAATACTTCATTGACTGTAATGTGCTCTGGGAACATCCTGATATCCTGAGAAGGTGCTATACAAATGGAACAATGGAACTCCTCCCTGTTGTGGGGAGAGCATGATAGATTGTATTAGGAGTAAAAATCTCTCTCTCTTTCTCTCTCTCATACACACACACACAAACACACACGGTATTAAGAAAACTTATCTCTGTCCACTCAGCTGGTTGAGGGCAAATGACGAATAGAACAGAATACCATTCAAAATGGTATTCAGAATACCTAAGTATTTTCCTTTCCCTCTCCAATTGAAGCCTAGTTCAAGGTCCTTTAAGTTTCCGGAACTCAAAGTCAAACAAATTTCTTCTTTCACTTCTCTCTCTCTAACTCTGTGTCTCCTGAAATCCTGAATCACAAAATCTATTATTAACCAAGAGCAAAAGTGTCATCCCTTAAAAGTGCAAATGTAGATTTTTTTATATGTGAGGGGAGATAGAGAAAATACCTTGAATTACCTGCACCATCTGTCTGGAGGCAGTCAGCAATGATACTTCATTCCATCCATTCAGCAGCTCATTATCACTTGCCTCCTTCCCCATTATTCTCCTTCAACCTTATCAACAGTTACCATCGCCACAGATGCTTGAATGGAGGCCCCGTAATTGTCCTGGATACCACTCCGCAGCACCACAGACTGTCAGAGCAATCTCGAGAAAGGTCTGGGAGGAAGAAAGATTTGCCTGTGGCGATAGATGCTTAATAGGAATCCTGTTCACAGCTAAATGCAAAGATCCTTTATTTATGGCCTGATATTTAGCTCCCTATTAACTGCAATCACACTGTTTGTTGGGACATGGAGTCTCCATGCAATTGAGAGACTGCAGTGAAGTGACCCAGTTGAGGGGTTGGGTGGGGGGGGGGGCTTGGGGAAGAGGGGGAGAAGGGGATGCAAACTGAAGAATGTGTAATGTGTAACCTAAAGGAACCAGGGGGAAGAAGGAATTTATTTGCCCCATCCCAGCAGAGAGAGTCGATTCAGTTGTAATCATAAGAAGACTCAGTGATATGAAACATTTCAAACGCGCTCATGCCCCTCCTGTCATTTTCAAAAAACAAAAACAAACATTTCACCTAAATGTTTGATCTGCTGTTCCTCTCTCAGAAGTGGCCACTGGTGTTATGAGGTAGTGCATCTTTTTTCTCTCACTCTTAAAAAAAACACTCAAATAAAATGAAAGTTAAGCTTTCTTTTATAGAATCCCTACAGTGCAGAAATAGGTCATGCAGCTTAACAAGTTTACACTGACCCTCCAAAGAGTATGCCATCCTACTCCACAATCCTGTATTTACTATGGCTAACCCACCAAGCCTGCACATCCCTGGACATTAGACAGGGCGATTTAGCTTGGCCAATCGGCCTAACCTGTATACCTCTGGACTGTGGGAGGACGTTCACACAGCCCACAGGGAGAACATGCAAACTTCACACAGACAGTCACTCAAGACTAGAATCAAACCTGTGTCCCTGGTGCTATGAAGCAGCAGTGCTAACCATTGAGCCCAGCATTTCTCCAGCATTCTTTGTTCCCTTCTGTCTCTCACCCATCCCTTGGAGAGGCAGGTACTCCACGTGTAAGAAGCTCATCCTTAAATTTAATAATTTCCTCCATTTTTCTGTAAGCTCCTCTAGCCAATACACACCCCCAACCACCTTCAAGTGCTCCATCCCTCATCACCTTAATTCTAATTTTACCCCAGTGGAAGGTCCCCCTTCAGCTGGGGCGGCATGGTGGCTCAGTGGTTAGCACTGCTGTCTCACAGCGCCAGGGTCCCAGGTTGGATTCCAGCCTTGGGCGACTGTGTGGAGTTTGCACATTCTCCCCGTGTCTGTGCGGGTTTCCTCCGGGTACTCCGGTTTCCTCCCACATTCCAGAGATGTGCAGGTCAGGTGAATTGGCCATGCTAAATTGTCCGTAGTTGTTAAGAGCATTAGTCAGATGGAGGTAGGTTACTCTTCGGAGGGTTGGTGCAGACTTGTTGGGCCGAAGGGCCTGTTTCCACACTATAGGGAATCTAATCAGGGATCACTCACCGAAATTCCCTCTTTAAACTGCACTGCTTGCCTGTCCTTTGTCAAGACCTTCCTTAGAAACTAGCTCTTTGGTCAAGCTATTGGCCACCCTCCTGGTATTGGCTCGGCATTAGTTTTCTTGCCTCATGTGGAATATTTTCATGCATTGAAGCCACTATATAAATGCACATTATTTGTGTTGTTGTCAACCAGACATTGAGCCCAGTCAGAGCTATTTTACTGAATAATATGAAGTAAAAGACCACGACTAAAACTAGGAATAAAAATTCTGTGTCAAAATGGGAAACTGCTCTGTACATAGCATAAACAGGCCACTGATGCTTTGGGACTCACGTGTACACAACTGTCATGTCAGAATGCAGTTATATTGCAGTTTTCATGATCTTAGGAGCCAGAGTTTTTTACCTCAATATTTGAAGTGCAATCATTGTTATAATATGGGAAATACAGGGGCCAATTTGCAAAATGCATGGACCCAGAAACAGTACTGAGATAAATGACCAGGTAATCTGCTCTGCATATGTGCCAGGATGTTGAGTTTCACCTGCGAGGGCTGTTATCCTCTTACCTTCAACAAAAACATACCAATCATTTGACATAGAGTGGCAAAACAATAATGTGGGTTCACCTTTTGAAGATAAGGTTATGTGCAGATACAGTTAACATGGAGAGTTAGTAACTGTATCTGACTCCTACTGCTGCTGCTTGTAAACTGATTCTCGGTCACTAGTTGAATAAATCACATCTTGTCAACATGGTAGTTAGTGATGGTGGTTTTGATCAGAGACACTGCTGTAATGGTACTCTCACTAGACCAGTAATCCAGTATTCCTAGGTCTAGTACTCTGGGGAACATGGATTCACAGCCCACTGAAATTTGAACTCAATTTTTTAAAAAATCTGGAGCAAAAATAATGACCATGTAACCATCGTCAATTGTCATAAAACACCATCTGGTTCACTAATGTTCTTCAGAGGAAAAAGATCTCCCATCCTTAGCTGTTCTGGTCTTGTGTAACTCCAGACCCACAGCAATGTGCCAGACCCACAACAAATTAAGACTCTAACTGCCCTTTGGGAAATTGAGGATGGGCAGTAGGACAAAACTCAAAGGGAGTATTTTTTAAAAGTGTATATATGTATTAGTGTTTCCGAAATGTTTTCCCACTGTAACCCCATTTCCTTGAGTATTGCAATCCCTCAGTGAGCAGTGGGAGGAGGAGGGGGAGATCTTCCACAGCAGGACGAGGGGAGTCAGTCATTGCTGCTTGAAGACTTTGTGAAGCCTTGATGTATGTCAAGTCACAACAAGGTGCCTGAGTGGGTTTCCTTCGAGTGCTCCGATTTCCTCCCACAGTCCAAAGATGGGCAGGCTCGGTGGATTGGCCATGCTAAATGACCCTGTAATGTCCAGAGATTTGCAGGCTAATTGAAATGGCCATGGAAAATGTGGGGTTACGAGCATAGGGTGGGATGGTCTACAGACTCCCTGGGCCAAATGGCCTCTATCTTGCACTGTATGGATTCTATGATTCCATAATTCCAAGAGCTTTTCAAGACTGGATTTGAAAGACAGCATCTCTGACAGTGCAACCTTCCTTCAACACTGCACCAATTTGGTGGTCTATATCTTATACTTCCGATTTTGGACCTGGAACAGCTTTGAACCTACATTAACTGAGCTCACAATCTTCCCAGAATTACACTTAAACCAATACCTTCCACTCAACAAATGGACAATTTTTTTTTTAAAGTTTGGTTCATGACCCTACGTCTTTTTTTTTCATTTATAATCAGAGCAAGCTGGAGGAGCTGGTATATTCGCTCATGGGCATCACTGGCTGGGCCAGCATTTTCTGCCCATCTCTAGTTGCCCTTGAGAAGGTGGTGGTGAGCTGCTGCCTTGAACTATTGCAGTACACGTGCTGTAGGTTGACCCATAATGCTCTTTGGGAAGGAATTCCAGGATTTACACTCAGTGACAGTGAAGGAATGGAGATATATTTCCAAAACAGAGATGGAGCGACCACAGAGATTTGAAGGTAAGGAAAAGAATTTTAGAATCAAGGTGTGACTAAACAGGCAATCAATGCACGTCAGTGAGCACAAGGCTGGGACGTGGAATGAGTTCAATCAAAGTTTTTGATGTTCCCAAGTTGAATTAAAATGGAAGATGGGAGTATAGCTGGGAATATTTTGGATTAATCAATAGCATGTGCATGGATGGGGATTTCTGCTGCAGATTAGCTGAGACAGGTTTGGAGTCAGATAATACTTAGAAGGTATAACACAGGGAACAAAGCACACCCAATTTCAGAAACATTATGTTCAATTTTTAGGCCTCAGCTTTATATCATGTGGCTTGCTGCTGGTCAGTGAATAGGAGGGACAGTTTGGACACTACAGTGACTTGATGGCTATTTGCAGGTGGTGGTGGTTGTCAAGAAGGAGGAGCAGAACTTGCCGTGATCTGAATGGACCCAGGAACAGGAAAAGGCCAGACATTCCTCATGTAGTCTGTGAAACAGTCCTGCTCCCTTAAACTCGAGGGAAAATTTTACACCACCTCAGAGGACCTAGCCTGGGGCTGCAGTCCTAAAACAGCAGTGTGGCACAGTGGTCAGCACTGCTGCCTCATAGCGCCAGGGACCAGTTTAGTCACACCTTTATTCTAGCCTCAGGCAACTGTCTGTGTGGAGTCCGCATATTTTTACCATGTCTGTGTGGGTTTCTGCTGGTTGCTCCGGTTTCCTCCCACAGCCCAAAGATTTGGGATTGGCCACACTAAATTGCCCATAGTGTCCAGAGATGTGCAGGCTAGGTGGGTTAGCCATGGTAATTTCAGGATTACAAGGATTGGGTGGGAATGGGTGGGATGTTGTTTGGAGGGTTAGTATGGAATCAATGGGCCTAATGAGCTATTTCCACACAACTGAATTGAATTGAATTTATTGTCACATGTACCGAGGCACAGTGAAAAGCTTTGCCTTGTGAGCAATACAGGCAGATCATAGAGTGAAGTGGCATAGATAAGTAAATAATAGGTATATAGTGGCAAAAACAAAAACACAGGTACAGGCCAATATTAAGAGCTTGTGAGTCCATTCAGTATTCGAACAACAGTAGGGTCGAAACTGTTTCGAAATTGGCTGGTTCGTGTGTTCAGGCATCTGTACCTTCTCCCTGATGGTAGAGGTTGTAGAAAAACTTTGGTGGGGTGGTTTGGATTTTTGAGAATGCTGGCTGCCTTCCCTTGACAGCGGGCCAGTTAGATGGGTTCTACAGATGGGAGGTTGGCCTTTGTGATTGTCCAGGCCGAGTTTACCGTTCTCTGTAATCATCTCCGATCTTGAATGGTACAGTTGCCATACCAGGTAGTATCAAGATTAGAGTGGTGCTGGGAAAGCACAGCAGATCAGCATCTGCGCAGTATCCAAGGAGCAGGAAAATTGACATTTCGGGCAGGAGCCTTATTACATCCAGACAGAATGCTCTCGATGGCGCATCTATAAAAGTTGGCAAGGGTATTCGCCGTCATGCCAAATTTCCTCAGCTGCCTGATTCTGTGATGAGCAGTGAGGGGCTTTCCCTGCTTGGGACCTGCTTAAAATACCACAGAGGAATTATTATAGCCTTCAGATCTCAATTGAAAGGTGTACACAATAACTCCACCTGAGTCCAGTAATGGAATCGGAGAGCTGAGGAAAGGAGACCTGCTCTGTTTTATCCTCTCATCATGCCAAGTAGGAATATGTAACCCAGTAAACATGGCTACTTTCTCAACAGCCTGATTAGTACCTGTGGTTAATTTTCCCACCTCTTGCTCGGGGAGTTGAGCCCATTTGCTGTTTATTTCATCTTGAAAGATTACACTTAAAATGAAAATTGTTTGCTTCCTCTTTCTTTCAAAGATAAACATGGAAGGAAAGATAATGAGACCAGAGCATGTTCCTGCAATATCCCAAACCTCATTTGCATAGCTTGAGTGAAGTGGCCGATAAAATTCCTGAGCTGTTTCCTCCTCCTGTCATTCACAAACACTTTTTAAGCAGTTAGAAATATTTACATTGATGCCCCCAGTTTGAGAGAGAGGAAAAAAAACAATTTTCTGCCAGGGCTCCATTGATGTTAGGTTTGTGTGTGTGTGTGTGTGAATCTGTGACCTGATCTTCCCTTTGAAGCATGTTTTGTAAGAGAGGTTGTAGACCTGGATAAGAAACACAGGGATTCCAAACAGTCTACAGATGCAACAGTCAATATATTGTATCTATTTTCAGCAATTTTCCCACTAAAAGGCTGAACTAGGTGGGCTGCAACACAAGGCCACATTTTTAGCACAGAGTGCATGAAGGTCAGGTGTTGTATTGGCTCAGGGATTTCAATGACATGATAGTCTGATGACTGGAGCTGAGTACTGGGACCATGCAAAATCCCCAATGTGGCTGACGCCAAAGGAAAATGCTGGGAATTTAAATTCTCTGATGAGCCGGAGTCTGCTAGATTCTGAAGAGTATCGGGGTCCGAACACTAACGCTGTTCATCTCTCCACAGATGCTGCATTACTGGCTCTTTCTGTTGGGGTTTGGAGGCACCATCTCCCCCTATGTTCGACATCCTTGCTACGACTGCCTTTCAAAATGCATTGGGGTGCACTGCCGGCTTTCAACTTTGGGGAGGGTGCCAGGGGTTCAGGTCTTCTGGTGGATAAACACAGAGGAACAACTTGTTCCAGAATGGCATGTGGTAAAAATGGGGCTAGAAGTGGAATTGAGAGACGCCACCGAAGCCAGTAGGTAGTTACTGAGGGACATTTGGTAACATTCAAAAAGTGTGGGACTGGAAATGCACAGCAGGTCAGGCAGCATCCAGGAGCAGGAGAGTCAACATTTTGGGCATAAGCCCTTCATCAGGAATGTGGGTACGTGATGGGAAAGAGGCTGAGAGATAA
>NC_057722.1:7424667-7435457 GCF_004010195.1 Chiloscyllium plagiosum | reverse complement strand
GGCAATAGATATATGCAGTTGGGGCTGATGGTGATAGGTCAGAGTGGAGGGTGAAGCAGATAGGTGGGAAGGAAGGTGGACAGGCAGGACAGTTCAAGAGGGCAGTTCCGAGTTGGAGGTTTGGATTTGGAATAAGGTGACAGGAGGGGAGATGAGGAAATTGGTGAAATCAACGTTGGTACTGTGTGGTTCGAGGGTCCCAAGGTGGAAGGTGAGGTGTTCTTCCTCTAGGCATCTGGGGGCTAGGATTTGGCAGTGGTGGACGCCCAGGACTTGCATGTCTTTGGTGGAGTGGGAACATAGAACATTACAGCGCAGTACAGGCCCTTCGGCCCTCGATGTTGCACTGACCTGTGAAACCAATCTGAAGCCTACTTAACACACACTATTCCATTTTTGTCCATATGTCTATCCAATGACCATCTAAATGCCCTTAAAGTTGGCGAGTCTACTATTGTTGCAGGCAGTGCATTCCATGCCCCTACTACTCTCAGAGTAAAGAAACTACCTCTGACATCTGTCCTATATCTATCACCCCTCAATTTAAGCTATGTCCCCTTGTGCTAGCCATCACAATCTAAGGAAAAAGGCTCTCATTGTCCACCCTATCTAACCCTCTGATTATCTTATATGTCTCAATTAAGTCACCTCTCAACCTTCTTCTCTTTAATGAAAACAGCCTCAAGTCCTTCAGCCTTTCCTTGTAAGATCTTCCCTCCACACCAGGCAACATCCTAGTAAATCTCCTCTGAACCCTTTCCAAAGCTTCCACATCCTTCCTATAACGCGGTGACCAGAAATATACGCAATACTCCAAGTGCGGCTACACCAGAGAATGACTTCATGGTTTTGAAACTCAATCCCTCTACTTATAAAGTAATCACACCATACACCTTCTTAACAACCCTATCAACCTGGGTGGCAACTTTCAGGAATCTATGTACGTGGAGACCGAGATCTCTCTGCTTATCTACACTACAAAACATCTTACCATTAGCCCACTACTCTGCATTCCTGTTACTCCTTCCAAAGTGAATCATCTCACACTTTTCTGCATTAAATTCCATTTGCCACCTCTCAGCCCAGCCCTGCAGCTTATCTATGTCCCTCTGTAACCTCCAACATCCTTTGGCACTGTCCACAACTCTCCCGAACTTAGTGCCATCCACAAATTTAATAACCCAACCTTCTATGCCCTCACGCAGGTGATTTTTAAAAATGACAAACAGCAGTGGACCCAAAACAGACCCTTGCAGTACACCACTCGTAACTGAACTCCAGGTCAAACATTCCCCATCAACCACTACCCTCTGCCTTCTTTCAGCTAGCCAATTTCTGATCCAAACTGCTAGATCACCCTCAATCTCATGCCTCTGTATTTTTTGCAATAGTCTATCGCAGGGAACCTTATCAAACACCTTACTGAAATCCATATATACCACATCAACCACTTTACCCTCATCCATCTGTTTGGTCACCGGGTCAAAGAATTCAATAAGGTTTGTTAGGCATGACCTCGCCTTCACAAAACCGTGTTGACTATCTCTAATCAACTTATTCCTTTCTAGATGATTATAAATCCTATCTCTTATAACCTTTTCCAACACTTTACTTGCAACTGAAGTAAGGCTCACTGGTCTATAATTACCAGAGTTGTCTCTACTCCCCTTCTTGAGCAAGGGAACAATATTTGCTAACCTCCAGTCTTCTGGCCATATTCCGGTAGACAATGATGACATAAAGATCAAAGCAAAAAGCACAGCAATGTCCTCCCTGGTTTCCCAGAGAATCTGAGGATAAATCCCATCCAGCCCAGGGGACTTATCTATTTTCACACTTTCCACAATTGCTAACACCTCCTCCTTGTGAACCTAAACCCGATCTAGTCTAGTAGCCTGTATCTCAGTATTCTCCTCGACAACATTGTCTTATCCTAGTGTGAATACTGATGCAAAATATTCATTTAGTGCTTCCCCATCTCCTCTGATTCCTCGCACGACTTCCCATTACTATCCTTGATTGGCCCTAATCTTACTCCAGTCATTTTTTTTATTCCTGCTACACCTATAGAAAGCCTTAGGGTTTTCCTTGATCCTATCTGCCAACAACGTCTGATGTCCCTTCCTGGCTCTTCTTAACTCTCTCTTTGGATCTTTCCTAGCTAACTTGTAACTCTCAAGAGCTCTAACTGAGCCTTCATGTCTCATCCTAACATAAGCCTTCTTCTTCCTCTTGATAAGAGGTTTGACTTCCTTAGTAAACCACAGCTCCCTCGCTTTACAACTTCCTCCCTGCCTGACAGGTACATACTTATCAAGGACATGTAGTAGCTAGTCCTTGAATAAGCTCCACATTTCAAGTGTATCCATCCTCTGCAGTTTCCTTCCCCATCCTATGCATCCTAAATCTTGCCTAATCACCATATTCAATTTGGTACTGGGTAATGAACCCGGCCAGGTGTTAGATTTGGAGGTAGGTGAGCACCTTGGTGATACTAGGCAAAAATGATGACTGCAGATGCTGGAGATCAGAGTCTAGATTAGAGTGGTGCTGGAAAAGCACAGCAGGTCAGGCAGCATCTGTGGAGCAGGAAAATCAATGTTTCAGGCAAAAGCCCTTCATCAGGAAATCAGTGGTCAGAAGTAATTTTCCTGATGAAGGGCTTTTGCCTGAAACGTTGATTTTCCTGCTCCTCGGATGCTGTCTGACTTGCTGTGCTTTTCCAGCACCACTCTAATCTGGACTCTGATCTCCAGCATCTGCAGTCCTCACATTTGCCTAATATCACCAAAGTGTTCACCTACCTCCAAATCTAACACCTGGCCGGGTTCATTGCCCAGCACCAAATCTAATATGGCCTTGCTCCTTGTTAGCCTGTATACATACTGTGTCAGGAAACCCTCCTGCACACATTGGACAAAAACTGACCCATCTAAGTTACTTGAACAATTGTATTCTAAGTCAGTATTTGGAAAGACCCCATAACCATGACCCTGTCACTGTCACTCCTATCAAGAATCAGCTTTGCTATTATTTCCTCTACATCTCTGGAAATATCCAAAGGCCTATAGAAAACTCCCAACAGTGTGGCCTCTTTATTAGATTAGATTCCCTACAGTGTGGAAACAGGCACTTCGGCCCAACTAGTCCACACTGACCCTCCAAAAAGTAACCAACCCTGACCCATTTCTCCCTAACTAATCCACCTAACTCTACAGGTAATTTAGCATGACCAATTCGCCTGACCTGCACATCTTTGGACTGTGGGAGGAAACCAGAGCACCTGGAGGAAACTCACACAGACACGGAGAGAATGTGCAAACTCCATACAGACAGTTGCCCAAGGCTGGAATCGAACCCAGGTCCCTGGCGCTGTGTGGCAGCAGTGCTAACCACTGAGCCACCATGTCGCCCATCTTCTTTCCTGTTTCTAATCTCAACCCATACTACCTCAGTAGACAAGTCCTCAAACATCCTTTCTGCAACCGTAATACAGTCCTTGACTAACAATGCCACTCCCCCAACATCTCTTTTACCATCTTCTCTGTTCTTACTGAAATGTCTAAATCCCAGAATCTGCAACAACCATTCTTGTCCCTGCTCTACCCATGTCTCCGGACTGGCCACAACATCGAAATCCCAGGTACCAACCCATGCTGCAAGTTCACCCACCAGAATGTTCTTGGTGTTGAAGTAGACATACTTCAAACCAACTTCTTGCTTGCCCTCTTGCAACCTTGAAACCATATTCCTGACATCACTACTCTCAATCTCCTGTATACTCGAACTACAGTTTAGGTTCCCATCCCCCTGCTGAATTAGTTTAAACCCACCCGAAGAGCATTAGCAAATTTCCCCTCCAGGATATTGGTACCCCTCTGGTTCAGGTGAAGACCATCCCATTTATAAAGGTCTCCCACCCACCCCGGAAAGAGCCCCAGTTATCCAGAAATCCAAAGCACTTTCTCCTGCACTATCTCCTGCTACATGGTCAACTTCTCCCCCTCTCTATTCTTCACCTCGCTAGGACGTGGCACAGGTGACAAACCAGAGATAACAACTCTGTTTGTTCCAGGTCTAAGCTTTCACCCTAGCTGCCTGAATTTCTGCCTTAAATTCCCATCTCTTATCCTACCTATGTCATTGGTGTCTCTGTGAACCATGTCTTGGGCTGCTCCCCTCCCCCTCAAGGATCCCGAAAATACGATCCGAGACATCACAAACCTGGCACCTGGGAGGCAACGCACCAACATGAGTCTTTCTCATTCCCACAGAACCTCCTGTCTGTCCCCCTAACTACGGAGTCCCAATGAGTAATGCTCTGTACCTTTTCCCCTTTCCCTTCTGAGCAACACGGACAAACACTGAGGCCTGTGATGAGGTGGGGGAGGGGAGATGAGGAAACTGGTGAAATTGACATTGATGCCGTGTGGTTGGAGGGTCCCAAGGTGGCAGATGAGGCTAGGATTTGGTGGTGGAGGAGGCCCAGGACTTGCATGCCCTTGGTGGAGTGGACGGGGGAGTTGAAGTGGTCAGCCACAGGATGGTGGGGTTGTTTGGTGCATGTGTCCCAGAGATGTTCTCTGAAATGTTCTGCGAGTTGACGTCCTGTCTCCCCAGTGTAGAGGAGACCACATCGAGAACAACGGACACCGTAGATGAGATGTTTGGATGTGCAGGAAAATCTCTGTTCGATGTGGAAGTAGATGCAGTGAGAAATCTTGCTGGACCTTTTGGTGGGAGTCTCTCCAAAACAAAACTCATCGTAACTCATACTTCATCAACAGAAACGACAGATTGAGGCCTTGTGGTAATCTTCAACTAGAAAGGGTATTCCAGGGAATGGGAAAAGACCAGGGTAAGAGTTTTGCTGCAACAGGATAGAGGGCAAGAGGAGAATCTGCAACTCCAGCACAGATCCAGTTTGATTCATTAGATAGTGGTCTCTTGGAATGGTCCCAAGTCAGAATTCAGCACTGAACATACAGACTTCAGTGGCTCCATGTGTAAAGTTTAAAATCCCTGGTGTGAATGATGAAACTTTAAAATGGCGCAGTCATCCAAGCTGGAAAAGCAATAGTTATTTTAAAATGACTTACAGCTCACAATGACAATCACCACGACAGTTAGCAGTTATTCACAAGGATGTAGAATTGGGTGTAAAAGTCCCATGAAATAAATATGAACCTAATGTTACAGAGCAAGGAACATCGGAAAGCAAGTAATTAAACCAATTACACTGGCCAAATTACAAGCCTTAACAATTCAAAGATGTAGCAGGTCAGGCAGCATCAAAGATTAGATTACATTACAGTGTGGAAACAGGCCCTTCAGCCCAACAAGTCCACACCGACCCACAAACCACCCATTCTCCTACATTTACCCAACACTACGGGCAATTTAGCATGGCCAATTCACCTGGCCTGCACGAGGAAACCGGAGCACCCGGCGGAAACCCACACAGACACAGGGAGAACGTGCAAACTCCACACAGTCAGTCGCCTGAGGCAGGAATTGAACCTGGGTCTCTGACACTGTGAGGCAGCAGTGCTAACCACTGTGCCACCATGCGGGCTTATGCCTGAAACGCCGATTCTCCTTCTCCTTTGATGCTGCCTGACCTGCTGCGCTTTTCCAGCAACACATTTTTAAGCTCTGATCTCCAGCATCTGCAGTCCTCACTTTCTCCCAATTCAAAGATGTGCACGTTAGGTGGATAAGCAATGTTAAATTGCTCATAGTTTCCAGGGATATTCAGGCAAGGTGGATTACCCATGGGAAATGCAGGGTTCCAGGGATGGGGTGAGTCTGGATGAGATGCTCTTCGGAGGGTTGATGTGGACCGAATGATCGGCTTTCGCATCGTAGGGATTTTATATTCTATCATCTGGACAAACGAGGACAGAATGTTTTGGAGAGTTTATTCAAGGCAAGGAAAAGACAGGAGATCCATAACAATAGCTTTGATAAAAGCAGGAATCATTTGCTGAAACTATATGGAGTGGTAATCATTCAATAAAACTTTGACTGTGTTCAGTGCTGTGCAAGGAGAAAATAAATCCTCCATTTTAATTTGAAGGGCAGGACTACTCTACTTTAACAAAATGAAAGATGGAAATCCTCCACATTAGTTGGAAAATGTGGGTAAACCCTCCAGTTTCATCGCAAAAAGCAGCAGAACCAATATGATTGGAAAATGACATTCTTCCAAAAATATAAAATCACATTCAGAAGACATGGCATCAAAAATAGTATTGTCAGGTAATTTATTTTCATAAATGGATGGAGTAGAACACAGATTTGGATTTTAAAAATTCTGAGAAACTGAATAGCTTTCAAATTAGATGCTAAATTAGAAGCTGAACAAGTACATGCATTTCTGTATATAAATGGGCATACAGTTATGTTACAAATCAGCAAGCGGTATAAGCAGCAACAGATACTTTTTAAGAAGGATTAAAATCATTCGATAATTACTTAATCCTCAGAACTAATAACATTTTTGAAAGAGACCTGCAGTGTAAGGTTGTTTAAATATCTGTTCTAGAGTTGTAACTCTCACAGTACACTAGTCCACACATTAGGATGTCAACCTACTAACACATACACACGCGAGATTTGAAGCTTGCTTTTAACCGCTTGAAAAGGGGAGAATCAAAGTATGCTTCCTCTGAAACTGTTGCCTTTATACCACCATGTTCACAGTCTGCTCCCACAGATTATGAGTTCATTTTGTATTTTCCCCATTTGTCACCTCATCAGGTATGACATTCCAAAGTATCTCACTGTCCAGGCACTCACTGAACTTGCATCTGCATCAACTTTTGGCTGATTGACCTTTTGTAAAAAGACATGTATGTTGTAATTCAAGTTCAATATATCCATAGGTAATCCAAGTTTATAATCTGTGGTCACTGTATGAAGTTAGGGGCTAGCTGGTCAAGGGGCAAGGAACAGATGGTCAAAGGATAACTAGTAAAACTTTCACAGAGCTCCCCAGACACAAAAAAAAACAAATTCCATTTTGATTAATTAAGTTGGCATAATATATTTGTTTCATACAGGCTGAAGGGTCTGCTTCCACACTGTAAGGAATCTAATCTAATCTAATTTACAGTATTGGAAACTGTGATGGCAATGGATTACTATAAGCAATGAAGAGTGGTCAGACTGCAAAGTAGGCAGACGGGAGGCTGGAAGAAGCCAGGCAGCATCAGGAGGGAGAAGTCAATGCTTCAGTGTAACCCTTCTTCAGGAATGATGGTGGGAGTAGTGGGATCTACAAATAAAGAGAGAAGTCGGGGACAGTTTTGGGTGGAAGTGAAAGGATTGCAAAGGAAAACACGCAATGTGATATCAAATGTATGTATACCCCACTTGAGCCAATTGACCAATCTATAATTGCTTTAAAATGGAGCATCAAACAGTTCGGTGGAAGCGTCCAAGACGGATTGATAGGTAGGAATCTTCAACAGTAGTTCCTTTAGAGCTACAGTGACAGGGTTGATATGTGACATGGTCCTTTCATGCTCAGGAGATCTGAAAGAACAGTCTTTTTAGTGGAACACTTTACGCCAGACAACCTTCCTGATGAAGCTCCAGGTTCTGCCCTCTCAGGGGTTAGTAAGGCACCTGGCCAAGACCCCTGCAGCATACAACTCCACACTGATGAGCTGGGAAGACACCTCCTTCCAACCAGCTTCACAGCCACTCAAAGCATCTGCTGCTGCCAGAAATTAGGATGGACAATCTATGGTGGCCCAGCCAGGAATGCCCATGTCCCACATGAGAAATAAATTTACCAGTCTGTGGAATTCTCTGTCACAGAAAGCGAATGAGGCCACAACATTAAATGTTCTCAAGAAGGAGTTAAATATAGTTATTCGAATTAAAGGAATTAAAGGTTATGGGAAGAAAGTGGGAAAAGCGTACTCAGTTGGATGGTCAGCCATCTTCATATTGAATTGTAGAGCAGGCTCCAAGGGCTGAGTGGCCTACTGCTGTTCCTATTGTGTTTCTAATCATTCAACCAATAGAACTCGAACAAGTGTCAATAAAACAACTTGTTGTTCTTCTCAAAGCTCTGACTGTGTCTGATATACAGTTCAACAGGCACTGAAAGGCTACTGACTTGCCTTAAGTAGCTGAGTACCCAGTGAGGGAGACTATTTTGCGACAGAGGGGCATCACAACCAAGGCTGATTATAGAATCCCTTCAGGGTGGATGGAAGCCATTCAACCCATCAAGTCCACACTGACCTTCTGAAGAACAGCCCATCTCGACCCACCCTTCTCACCCCATCCTACACTTCTTTGGGCAGTGGGACGGGGCCCATGCAGACACAGGGAGAACATGCAACCTCCACACAAACAGTTGCCTGAGGATGGAATCAAACTCGGGTCCTTGTGCTGTGAGGCAGCAGTGCCAACCACTGAGATGCCCTGCCTCCTAACGTCTTAGCTTGCCCCTGCACACCACTGGAGAAGGATAAGGAGACTTCAGTTCATTGGTACTGTCTTCCCTTCAAGGGTGAATGGGTTATTCCAGTGCTACTGAGGAGGGATTGAATTTGACATTGTCCAAATCAGTAAGACTCTACTCCACAACACGTGTCAAGCCTTTGACAAGATCAGTCCAGGCTCCTGTCCAATGTTTATTCCTTAACCAACATCAGTAAAAACAAATAAATTACCTAGCTATCATTGCCTTGCTGTACGTGGGAATTTGCTGTGTCGATTTGATTGTTTGAATGCTATAAGTGTGTACATTTCATAATAATGTCTCTTTATCTATAAAACAATTTGAGGGTTTCCTGAATTTGTGATGGGTGCTATAGCATTGCAACTCTTCTTTACCTGGGATGCAGTTAATGGAAAATGAATTTGCTGAACAGGTTGTACTGATCTACTGGCATTGAAAGGGAACAAAGGATGTTTCATCTGGTGAAAGTGAACACATATTATGTACAGAATATACCCAAATATTTCATTTTTGGACTTGTTTTCCTATCTCTTGGATGATCAGACTATCACAGAGAATGAGTTACTCTCCTGCCAGGACTAGATTCCCAGCTGAAATCAGCTTCTTAACCACTCTCCTTTTCTATTCCTTGTGAGCAGGGAAGTGAGATGTGGATCAGCTTATTAGTGAGATAATGTGGGTACAAGGGTCGTATCTACAAGCCGATTATGTGTTTGCGGCGGACTGCAGTGGCCTATGATTGCCCTGAAGGCAAGCAGGGATATATTTAAAAGGTCAGCAAAAGCTATCAGCTGCAGGAAAAGTATCAACATGAAGCTGTATGTGGAAAGACTCAGTGTTGAAAAAGCCCACAGGCACAATCACAAACTGCAATTCTGTGCCTTTCATCTTCATCCCCATGTACAGTGCAGTTACCATCCATTAGACGGATATTGTTTAATAACTAACAATTTCCATTGCTTCTCCCAGCCACCTCACTAGAAAATCAGGTTGTGTTTAATCTGGCAATCTCTCCTGTATCTCCTGCTGTAAGACTGTCTAGATGCCGAGAAGTCACCGTGATTTGGCCTGAGGCAGGATTGCGAGGTACCATTAGTGAGTTCAAACACAGAGCGACACGCAATCAAAGTTCTAAAACAAAGTGACAGCATAAAAAACGTGCTCGTAGATTAGCAGACATGAGGAAAATTACAAAGAAGTCACACAGTCTAGTCATACAACACAGCATTGATACACAAATGCACAAGTATGGTAACACCTCCTATACACATGGGAAAATATAAATTCATACCCAAATATAAAGTTAAAAATCACACCACACCAGGTTATAGTCCAACAGGTTTAATCGGAAGCACTAGCTTTCGGAGCGTTGCTCCTTCATCAGGTGGTAGTGCAGGGCTCAATCCTAACACCCAAATACATGGCCTTACTCATGGACATATGTTGATTAGCTCAGCTGGCTGGCTTGCAATGCAGAGTGGGTTCAATTCCTATACTGGCTGAGGTTACCCATGAAGGACTCCCCTTTTCAACTTCTCCCCTCACCTGAGGTGTGGTGACCCTGAGGCTAAACCACCGCCTGCCGTCCCTCTTTAAGAACTTTACCTTTACATTGACATACAGATAAACTCCTACAAAGAGGGATTTCTGCACAAAACAAGATACATATCTTTATACATACATACACGCTGCGTACTGGGTCCAAATCCTAGAACTCAAATTATGGAATAATAATGGGCCATACAACCTATAGGAAACACTATTTCTGTAAACTAAAATGGTTCACTGGATAGGATCAGATTAGGTGTCGTGGAAAGTACAAAGAAAGATGCCCACAGGTAGTTTCATTTATTGGGCGAGACTGATTATGCAGCCTTGGGAGGGCTGAATGGCCGGCTCTCGCTCCAAATTTGTATGTTAGCTCAAAACCCAGCAGTAAGTATAAGGCAGGGATGAGCTGTCTCGGTGAATCATGGAATGCACCCCACGATGCTTTGAAATTGGATGGACCACCTGACATTGACTTAAAAGGGTCGCGAGGGGCAACTTTTTCACACAGAGGGTAGTGCGTGTACAAAGCAAGCTGCCAGAGAAGGTGGTAGGGACTGGCACAATTACATTTAAATGGCACTTAGACAGGTACATGAATAGGAAAGTTTTGAGGGATATGGACCAAACACCGGCAAATGGGACTAGTGCAGTGGGCGGCACGGTGGCACAGTGGTTAGCACTGCTGCCTCGCAGCGCCAGAGACCTGGGTTCAATTGTGGACTTGTTGGGCCGAAGGGCCTGTTTCCACACTGTAAAG